>NC_047111.1:27019751-27287251 GCF_902500255.1 Thalassophryne amazonica | reverse complement strand
TCAATCTTGTTTCACCACAACTGCAAATCAGGAAAGATCTGATAACCGACAAACCTTAATGAAAAACTGCATTATTGTGGAGCATTGTTTGTGTCAGTGCAGAAAATATCAGCCACAGCAGAGATAAAAGCGTGTAGACAAAGGGCAGGAAGTCAGTGTGGAAAAGTGATCCACTTCCATGGCACACATTTGAACCACCTAAACAGTCTCATCAGCAACAAATTCACGGAAATGTAATACAAGCTGGAGTGTTGTGTAAAAAGTTGGGAGAATCGGGATCAGTCAGGCCCGCTGTGTGCTGATGGCTGATGCGTACCTGCATTGTACTCGGAGAGACATTCATTTTCCCGCCAATGATTACAACACAACACCAGCTGCATTGTTTATATGGTTGAAAGCACAAATGATATGCATTGATTCTTTATTCATTCATTGTTGAACTCCCTATTGTGTCGATGAATACAGGAAAATTGGCCCAATTACGGCGCAAAATGTCATCCTGTGATTCCACCATGGAGCGAGAAGATGAAGGCCTCAGACTGCGAGGAAGGGAGCAATCAAAAGTATCATCTCCTGGAAATTCAAATGCAGGGACGGACGACGGTTCTCTACCTCCCAGGGGAGAGCGTGCACACTGCAGTTCAACCGTGCACTTTTTACAATAACAGCTCTTCTGGCATCCTTGAAATAACGTGGATTATTTTTTTTAAAACGTGTCAAATTTTTCAGAAAAAAAATTGTGATAATAAAGCTTGATTTTTAATGAGGTGTTAAATATTTGCTGATTCACAAATGAAGGGATAAATAAGGAAAAATGTGGTATTTCAAAAGAACTGTTATTTAGGAGGGGGAAAAAAATGCAGGTTCCTTTTTTTCTTTTTTCAAAGTAAGCAACAGTAGATTTAAGATGGTATTTACTTCATAATGTACCAACATATTTTACATACATACACCACATTTAAAGCTGATACATCATTTAAAGCTGTACAGCCTTTCAAATTACACAAAACAGACAAAAATTTAGTTTCTATTGAAATGCAAGCCTTATAGTGTTGGTTTATTTTTGTTGTATCTTGCAAAAATTACAGCTCGTTTTCATACATGTCAACACCTTTGAGGGTCCACCTGTATAACCAAGTGAGAAAATCCATAAAATCAACACAAAATCCTTACAAATTATGAGTTGCCACAATGACATTAAAGTCAGGATCATTAGTATTTCCTCCACAGTTGAATTCCAGACAATTTTAGAGATCTAGTATTCATGCATCAAGCTGAATTTTATCGAACTGAAAGTGTCAAATTTAGTTATTTTTTACAGAAACAAGAACTGTCTGTCACTAATGGAAATACATTAATAAAATCATGAAAAATAAATTGAATAAAGTAAATAAATATGAAATTGGTCACTGGATCCTTAAACTTTGGACATAATAAACTCTTCATGGTGGATCCTTGATCTCTGGACATAAATAGGAATAAACAAAATCTGTAGTTTTTGTCAAAAGCATTTCCTTTCAGACATTATTGGCATGAATGTCTTTCCATACATCTGAGCTGAGCTCTTGCAGCTGACTGTGCTTCACGTCAGCATCAGTTTAATTCATAAAGAATGCAGGACATCTCATTATGGAAAGAAAAAATTTTTTTAGTCAATTGTAGTTTCTTGTCTGTAATACAACGTTTTAAAGAGGTGTCATTTTATTTAAAGCGGCAATTCGTTTTGAAGTTTCTTAATTCCGACCGGACTCTGTCTCAGCAGAGAGCAGCACAGGATTTGGAGCTATGTGAACGGAACAGAGGACGATTCTCGCTTCTTGACTACAAGACAAGATTCCCAGTTAGTGACTTTAATCCACACAAAAGTGACTCACGATATTTTAATGGCTTTGAGAGGGGTTAAGAAGTGGACTTGTCATTTCTGAAGAGCAGCAAATCAAAGAACCAACGAGCTAGTGGATCGAAGCATTGCTTCATTTGGTTCACGCATCAAAGTGGAGTCACTCTGCAGAAACGGCTGATTACAGAGTCGTTGCAGACCAAACCCTGAATATCCGTAAGACTTTATTTGTACGTCTGCATGACAATGAAACTCGGACAAATCCGCATAATTTACGGACAATCCGTATAGGTTGACATGTATGCATTTTAATGAGGAGAACATATTTATCTGGGGGGAATTCTGTGGTGAGCATTGTTGTTCCCTTCTTTGCTGTCATACAGACAAACTGCAGGAGAAAGCATGTGCACATGCGTGAGGTTTTGAGATTACTTGTGACCTGACCTACTTGCTTGATGCCCTTTGTCAGGGCGTGCATGGTCCAAGAGGAGGGTCACCCCTTTGAATCTGCTTGAGGTTTCTTCCTCAAATCGTCAGAGGGAGTTATTCCTTACCACTGTTGCCTGTGTGCTTGCTCTAGTGGTTGGTAAGGTTCGATGTAAAATGTCTTGCAAATCACTTCACAGGTGTTACCTGGTTTAAAAAACAGCATTTTTTTTTTCCAAATTAGAAGTGTTTATTTCTCGCTAACTTTTACAAAATATGAGAAAGATTTACACAGAAATAAGCAGTTTCAGAGCATTCTCCAACATGTTGGTTTATTGTGTTTGAGTAAACAGCCAGATGATGTCATGCTTTTTTCTTTTTTTTGCATTCCTCACAGAATTCAGCCCCCACGTGCTCTATGACATCGCTACCAAATGTAAGTCATGTGGTTTGAATTTTTCCCCTGCAGGGTGAGAAATTCAAGTGATTTAGAATTTCTATATAAATTGTTTCCAGACAACATGAATTTTGATTAAAAATGGTAAATGGACGGCATTTATATAGTGCTTTTCCATCTGCATCAGATGCTCAAAGCGCTTTACACATCAATACCTCACAGTCACCCCAATGTGAGGCTGCTGCCATACAAGGTGCCCACTACACACGAGAGCAAAGAGGGGATTAAGGACTTTGCCCAAATTTCTTGATGTTATGAAAACCTCACACCCCAAGGCTAACGGATGCTAGAGTCCATAGGATTAAGTCTCATGGTTAGAGTGTTCACATCCCATTCCAGAGATTGCAAGTTCCAGCCCAGTGTGGGACTAAGTGACACAAGTTTCATATAGACATCTCTTACACAATACGGTCGCCGCCCATCCCCGCTTCCTCTCCAAGCCTTCATGGTTGCACTGTTCCAAAACTGAATAAACCTGTGGAGTTTTCTCATTGACAAATGTAGAAATAAAACGTAGTTTAAAGTAGGGCTGGGCGATATGACTTGAAATTCATATCACAATATAAATTGAATCGGAAATCGGGCCTGATCACGTGGTTTCAGACTTGAGATTAATGGGCCTTTCATGCGTCAGAAGCATCAGAGGCGTGAGACGCATTGCTTTTTAGAGGCGTCAGAAGCGTCACTTTAGCTCGGCTTTTGACGCGATGCTTCTGACGCACTGCCGCTTGTCAGCAGGCTGACGTGGTCAAAGTTCAAACCAATCTTTTTTTTTTTTTTTAATTGAACAAAAGAAAACACCTAAGTTCAACCGGACAGAGGTGTGGGGAGTTATGCGCGCAAAGTTTCTTTCGCAGAACTGCTGTTTGTGTGTTTACATGCTCAGCCTGATGCCTTGATGGAATGACAAGAGGATGATGGACACTTTCCCACCGAAACTCTTGCTCAGTCATCCTTCTGTGCGCAGCAGGACCCGGTGCTGACCAAGTCCTCAGGATGACGATCTGTCATCTGATTAACAAGAAAAAAACAAATTGTCCTGTTTGTCTGCAAATGGAGCAAGAGATGGTGTGTGCACAAGCGACGTGCGCACTCATATTTAGGAGCGCGTCTTAAAGAGCTTCCAACTTCATTCATGTTCACTGTGCTGCTGAACTTGTTGAACAGTGATAAAGCATCAGAGGGGTACACTGAGGACTGTCAGGACGCAAATGTAAGTTGTTTTTTTTTCCTTTTACTTTTCAAGTTGACTTTTGAACTTTCGACGCTCTGAGCTGTGACACGGAAGACTAGTGGCAGAAACCACTGATCTGTACAAATGGTAAATGGACTGCATTTATAAAGCGCTTTTCCATCTGCATCAGATGCTCAAAGCGCTTTACAATTATGCCTCACATTCACCCCGATGTCAGGGTGCTGCCATACAAGGCGCTCACTACACACCGGGAGGAATAGGGGATTAAATACATTGCCCAAGGGCCCTTAATGATTTTCCAGTCAGGTGGGGATTTGAACCACAGATCAGTGCAGAAACCACGTGTCTGAAGAAAAATCCTTGGAAATGTTTTTTGTTGTTGTTGTTTGTTACCTCAAAATTTCTGATTACTGTTTAAAAAACATTTAGAACACTTGTAATTAAAATAGCTAAATCAATAAATGGTTCTTTAAAAACCTTTCCTTTATAAATTAAAACCACCTGTTATTTCAGATTAGATAATTTCTTGTTTAACATAAGGAACCTTTGACATTTATTTTTAGACAAATAAAATAACATGGAAATTTGTACATTTTTTAAGTCTGGTAGATTATTACTTGATTGTTCAAGCTACCTCAAGGAGAAGTGCACTGTTTAGGTGATAAATGATAAAATAAGGTGATTAAAATGAAATTATTATATATTTAGCATTTGTTCATTGTTCATTCAGTTTTTTAAAGATCGGATCGGGACTCGGTATCAGCAGATACTCAAAATCAGATGACTCGGAATCGGATCAGGGCCAAAAAAAACCTGATCGGGACATCCCTAGTTGCTATACAGTCATTTTTTTTTTATTTTCTCTTTAAGTGAAAACATTGCAAAAATGGACTCATCAACAAAACCCATGATAGTCGGTGTAACATTACAAACAGGTTACACTCCTTCATGGTTATTTTTGTATGTTTAGACGTCTTATTTAAAAGGTAAGTCTTTCATTGTATGCTCAGAATGTTCAGATCACATCCAATCAAATCCTTGTTACTAGTTGATGCTGTTATTAAAATAACTAATTTTAAATTTCCTGTCTTATCAAACAACTGCAGTGTAAGGTTTATATAATCCCTTACGTAAGGGTTTGTTTGTTTGTCAGAAATGTACTGAAAGGGTTCTGAGGAATGCTTCATCTCAGCATAAAAAACTACATTAAAACAAAAAATAATGCAATAAAAATAATATGCAAGGGACTTGCTTCTATGACAACAACAAACAGCAAATGACAAGTTTATAATGTGGATGGAGATAAAGGCACTCACCCTCAGCAGGAACAAAGACTCTGCCCAATCAGCTACCATAGATGAACTTTTTTTTATCTTTGTGATAGTTTTTCAGGGCTCAATGAAAAAACTGGCCCACACAACACTGGCGAATCAGCACCAGTGCACTATGCACTTAACTTGCTCCACATGGAAAATTAATTTTGAGGCCCATTTAGTCAGCAGGTTGCGCTGTATCTGCATTCAGCACAGAGCACAGTGCATGTTTTAAAAGGACATTAACACACTGCTTTGCATTTTAAAGACATTTTATTGCACATATTAACAACAACAACAACAATAATAATGCTATACAAATAAAAAATTACAACTAAAATGTTCAATCAATATTACTCTGGGTGTCCCAGTTTTACGTCTGCACTAATGCACTAATTAAGGAATCATTTTTAAGAGAATAAAATTGTTGAACTTTTTGATAAAATGAAGAAAACAAAGGATCACAAAGAAAGAAAGGAGCAAGTTCAAAATTACATTTTGTTGGCCTTGTGTATATTTGTCATCAATATCATGACTGGCATTACTTTAGAGTTGTAATTTAATTTAACTCATTAGACTGTCAAGCTATTTGTATATTTCATTATAAAGGAAAACCAGAGCGTTGACTTTAGAAGAGACTGATTGCTGCCTCCAGCCACTCCTGCAAGACATTTGGAATAAGAGGGTCGGTGAGTCCTTACGCGACATCCCATCAATCGGCAGCTGCCCAACAAGTAGGCCATAAACCTTTGTTTCTGTCTTTGATTACACTAAGTGCACAGAGGCCAGATGCGACCCAGTCCAGTCATCAGCTGGTCTGCCAACAGAGTCAGTCAGGACAGGCAGACAGGATGGGGGTGGGGGTCACGCTGGGTCCCCTCTGTCCAGGAATAAAGCCATTGTTCTTCATTACAGCTGGTGAGACTGCCTAGGGGTACAGAAGGACAACAAGTCCATTTCCACACCTGTTCTCCATCACCAAGCCTCCTACCAGCTGGGCAAAGAGCCCAACACATCTCAAACAGGTCTGATATGAGTCCGAGAGATCTCAGGTTGTCAGCAGTCAATACAAAACTGACACTCAACTCAAAGTGTCAACTATGTCAATTTATTACTGTTGGCATGTCTCTAAAACATCATTTGGATCATACGGAGGGCTAATTCTTCAATTAAAACAATGATATTGAGCAGCTGTGGGCCACATGTGACCATTCACATGGTACCAACATGACAAAATACTGAGTTGATTTTCAGCAGCAGAGACTGATGCTGTGATCAGCAGATTAAGACACAGATAAAAAAAACAAAACAAAACAAACAAACAAACAAAAACAAAACAAAACAGGATTTTGGAAAATCTCAAACGTTCTGCATATAAATAAGAAACGACAGTGTAAAACAGCATAAGTAATAAAACACCACAATTAGTGCTGCAACTATTAATAATTAATGTAATTGATTATTGTATTGATCATTATTTTCCTGATTAGTCAATTAATCTAACAATTATTTTTCCAATAAATCTACTGATCATTTTGTGATAACAGTTAATCATTTGGTTAACTTATCAGCAAATCCTAACCATAAGTTCTATCAATGACTTTCAACAATGTATTCAACTATTTTGTCATAAAAAGTACATAAATTAAAAAAAAATCAATATATAAAAATATGTAATGTGACATCTCTGGAGAAATAAAACAATAAATAAAGATTATGGTAAAATATATTGCGCCCAGTTTTGCCTTTTCCTGAGACATTTTTTTTTTTACTTTGATGTTTATTTTCTTGATTAATCAATTACTTTTTTGGTCCGTAAAGTCAGAAAATTGAGAAAAATGTCAATGTTTACCAAGGCCCAAGATGATATCCCAAAATATCTTGTTTTATCTACAACCTAAAGACAGTCTGTTTATTGTCAAAGAAAGTGCTGATAAACCTGATCAATTTCTGTAGGTGTAAATACAATTCAACAATGTGGTGCTCATACCCAGTAAACAATTTTTAAACTCAAAGCTGAATTTAATTATTAAAGCTTGAAAAACAAATCTACATTCTGGTAATGAAAGTAATTTCTTCATTTACAATCAATTATTGCTGACCCAGATCTTTTGCCACAACTGTATTGTTTGCCACTTCTGCTTGTTTCATCTAAGCCAACAAATTAAACTGTCTCACAATGAAAACGCACTGAACAGACTTGATGCTTAGAATACAATAACAAGTGTCACTTTAGTGTTCGACCAGAATAGGGTTTTTTTTCAATAACTGATGCTGATGCCATTTTGTTTTGTTTTTTTTTCTTGGAGAGCAAGGCGGCTGATAGCTGGTATGTAATGCCAATGGGGGCTGGGGTTTTTCTATGATGTGCAATTTAACAATTTAATAAGAACAACAAAGCAGCTCTCCTTAAATAATTTATTTAACAGTACTGCTTTTGAAATTGTCTCTATTCATCTTACTGTTTTCGACCAGGTAGCAATCCATTCAGCACCGACACTTTTCCCACTGTTTCAACGCACCTATTTACATTGTTTTAAGGCACTCATCTGTGTGTAAAGTGACATGGCAGAGTCCTAGTGTCACTTCACAGAATCCACACTGATATGCCCACTTGTCAAATGAACCATTTGTTTTATTCCACCTCATGAGAGTAGATATAAGCAAAGGCCAATTATCTTAACATTCATTTAAATTGCCTGATTAATCAGCCACCAAGTTGATTGTCTACCACTACTTTGCTTTATTTGTTGACTTTAAGACACCAGGAAATGTGATTTTCAATGTTAAATTCTCTGAACTAATATACATCCAATCCTTTCAACAAATCAAGGATGAAAATGTTAGGATTTTACCTTTTTTGCTGCTCCCCCCCGTGTGTATCTGTTTGTTCTGTGAATCTAGGCTTGGTGTGGCTGACCTTTTGACATCTCGCAACTGCAATCAATGGTCCACTCCTGAGCAGTTTAAAAGAC
The DNA here is from genome assembly GCF_902500255.1 of Thalassophryne amazonica. NCBI lineage: Eukaryota > Metazoa > Chordata > Actinopteri > Batrachoidiformes > Batrachoididae > Thalassophryne > Thalassophryne amazonica. The sequence goes on along the minus strand of NC_047111.1, from coordinate 27,279,045 downwards.
TGGCTCGTTCTCCCACGTCACCAGTGCATTGATTTGTCATCCTGCGCTGACTGCACCCAGCCATCTGCCTACACCGAGCCTCAACATCAGCTGGCCTCAAAGGACTAGTCTGCTCACCACCCTAACCTTTGTACTCTTTTGTCAAATAAATCACATCTTTTTTACAAAGCTGTACCTGTTGTCTATACACTGAGGTCTGAGCCATACATCTGCATCTCAGCAAAGCCTGACAGGATGAGATGTGTCAAAGAACGGGCAGCTCTTCATTAAATGGGAACATGGGACTACCATCCACAAACATAAGCTTTTAACAAAATTGTATCTACTTTGTTTAACAGCTTGTAATGAGATGTTCACATCTGACTGAGCAACAACAATGTGGGGGTTTTACAGGGCTATTCCACTGAGCATTGTTCCTTCCCATTTATTACCAAATCGGGGCATGTCTGGAAGCATCATAGTAACTTGTTGATCCATCGCTTGGAACACATAGTAGTTACGGACATCATCAGATTTGATATTTTTGAACTCACTGATACGACATGGTACCTTTCAGGTATTTATAGTCTTAATGGCTTTAATCAGGTTTGAACTTCTTTAAACAAGGTATTCATAGAGACTACAGCTTGAAACTTGTTTGATTGTGCTCCATTGGGGTAAAATTTTGAAGCCAAAGCAGCGTTTGTGGCGGTTTTTGTTTAAAGTCGAACAGCTAAATGAAGTATGGCTGAGGGCACAGCTAATTTTCTTTCATTTTTGGGCGGGTTGCCAGGTCTGCACTTTATTAGCCAGCATGTTAGGGGGAAACTGGATTAAGCATCCCATTTTTGCATGTTTTTGGGTTATGGGCAGTCATAGTAGAACGATAATACAAACAGACTAAAGTACCAAGTCTGGCTGCTACACTAAAAATAGATGACATAAGAAATTTATTCATGCATTCAAACTAGAATGAGAACATTTTGTGAAAATTCATGTATTTATATATATGTCACAGGAGGAAAAATAATAATTTCAAGGGGTTTTTAACCAGTGTTTTACAGCCTTGATTCCTGCCGACTAGTTAAATAGAAATTTGATGATTTTATTACAGATATACGTGGTCTGTCCATAAATTAACGGTCCTTTTTATTATTTTTTTAAACTATATGGATTTCATTCATATGTTTTTACATCAGACATGCTTGAACCCTCGTGCGCATGCCTGAGTTTTTCCACGCCTGTCGGTGACGTCATTCGCCTGTGAGCACGCCTTGTGGAAGGAGTGGTCCCGCCCCCTCGTCGGATTTTCATTGTCTGGAAATGGCGGAATGAAAAGGACTTTTTTTCCATCAGAATTTTTTCAGAAGCTGTTAGAGACTGGCACCTAGAAACCATTCAAAAAATTTATCTGGCTTTCAGTGAAAATTTTACTGGCTTCACAGAGAATAAGGAGTTTAACTACAGCTTTAAGGACCCCTTTAAGGACGGTCGGTGCGCCGCGCTGCGAGCTGCGACGATACGGCACAAACCACTGGATCATTTCTAAGCTGATGGCTCTGTGGATATGAGACCGTCGTGTTCCCTTTCTCTGGTTATCACAAGACCTGGACATCAGCCATTTTGCGGCAGATTTCACTTTTAACAAGAGATTTTGTCATGGAAAGCCGCGCGGAGGCTTCGCGCGTCACGAGTGATTCGCTGATGAAGCGAGACAAAGGAACACCTCCGTTTCGGAGTGTTAGAGGACAAGTTGGGACATGTCCAGCTCTCCACAAGTTCTTTTATACTCACTCGACTGGTAAGCACTGAAAGCCGAGATAGACATGTCCCAACTTGTCCTCTAACACTCCGAAACTTCTGTCGGACAAGTAAACACGCTGTTCCAAGTGGGCCAAAATGTTTAATGCCAACGCCTATTCAGTGATGTGTGGAACAAATGTGCCATATGGCACACAACTCATCCGCACAGATCATCATCAATATTTTACCACACTGTACTAAATATTACATAAACATTATAAAACGATAGAACGCTGTCACAGCTGTCAAGCACACATACGTACGCTGCTTTTGTCATTTTAATAGATGCTTAGAGTATAAGTGTTCTACACAGGAAATAAACATAATTTTGGAAATTAGATGAAAGTCTTTCAGCAGATACTCAATATTAACTCAGATCAGCAGTAAAGAATAATACTGACTTATGCCTGTTTGGAAAAATGAGAGGTTCCGGCTGAAACACACCATCAACACTTCTAACATTGGAGAACTGATGGATTATTAAAACAGATAATTGCTGCCCTGGTGTTGCTCAGCCCTAATCTAAAGCATGTGCTGTTCCATGTGAAACAATTTTATTTTTGTCGCAGGTTCTGCAGGTTGTTTTTTTTCCTACCTTCAAAAAGGTACCTGAACACAACAAATACATTTCAGGACTCTCTTTCTTCTCACCTACATCACTGCTGAACCGTTACATAACAGGAGGAAAGAAATGGCAACACAGATGCTTGCTTGAGATAAGATAAGTAAGTTGCAAGCCTCAGCGGGTCGGCAGAAGCAGCACACCGCTCACTAACAAGTGCAAGCACAGCGCCCCTAGTGTTCAAACTCAATACTGGATTCACATTCTTCTACAGCAGTATGGAACAGAAAGATTAACACAAAAAAGAATAAGTCTGAAAAAGAATAAGAAAATACGAGGTCTGTCCAAAAAGTAACGGACCTTTTTATTTTTTTCAAAAACTATATGGATTTGAATCACATGTGATTGCATCAGCCAAGCTTGAACCTTCGTGCGCATGCGTGACTTTTTTCACGCCTCTCGGTTGTGTCATTCGCCTGTGGGCAGACTTTGTGTGAGCACTGGTCCACCCCCTCATCGGATTTTCATTGTCAGGGAAATGGCTGAATGATTTGCAGCTTTGCTGCATCAAATTTTTCCAGAAACTGTGAGAGACAGCCAGGTGGACACCATTCGCTAAATTCAGATAGGTTTCAGGGACGATTTTATGGGGATCACACAGACTGAGGAGTGTTACAGCCGGTTTAAAGACCGCCCACAGCGGCTGAGAGCGTGCCGCGTTCCGAGCGGCGATTGACAGGCTGAAACGACCAGATCATTTCCAAACTGAACGCTGTGTTGATCCGGGACGTCGTCTGACTACCACAGAAATGGCAGAAGACGTGGACATCAAGACGTTTTCGGCACATTCCACTGTTACAGGAGTTTTGTCATGGAAAGAGGAGCGGAGGAATGCGGCACAAAACCACCTCCGTGCTGGTCTCACAGGACGGCTTTCAGACGGCTTTCGGTGGCTTTTCAGTCGTGTGACTATCCGAGAAATTGTGGATTAGCTGGACATACCAGAACATGTCCTGTGAGGCTTCATCACGGCGTTGCTTTGCGCCAAGCGGCTCCGTCCCGATGCGCAAATTCCTGTGGTTTTGTCTCGCGCCTTTCGCGGCACGGTGGTGCATTCCTCCGCTTCTCTTTCGTTCGGAACGCAGCGCACCCTCAGCCACTGTGGGCGGTCTTTAAAATGGCTGTAACACTCCTCAATCTGTGTGATCCCCATAAAATCGTCCCTGAAAGCCATCTGAATTTAGCGAATGGTGTCCACATGGCTGTCTCTCACAGTTTCTGGAAAAATTTGATACAGCAAAGCTCCAAATCGTTCAGACATTTTCCTCACAATAAAAATCCGACGAGGGGGGTGGACCACTGCTCACAGGCGAATGACGCAACCGACAGGCGTGAAAAAACTCACGCATGCGCACGAAGGTTCAAGCTTGGCTGATGCAATCACACATGATTCAAATCCATATAGTTTTTGGAAAAAATAAAAAGGTCTGTTACTTTTTGGACAGACCTCGTATGTGTGGAACTATAAAGATACTGAAATATAACAATGAAAATTTTTAGAAATAAATAAAAAAACAAAAGTGCTTGCGCTTGAAATTTCTTTTAAGTTCTGAGCACATTGCTTTGGCGTTGCGTGAGGCTTCCTGTCAAGGCTGGAATTAAATGATCAAATTCAAACACTTGCAGTTGGAAAAACCACCATCCACAGTTTACTTTAGAATTCTTGGCCACCGAGTCCTGGAGCACTCTAGGTACTGAAAATGCAAGTCCCAAGGCCCAGCCCCAAGTCTGGGTGTAGCAGACCAAACAGTCTGCCCCTAAAAATTGGTCCACCTTTTGCATCTGCGCATGCGTCATTTCAGACCATAGCAGCACGTCTGAGAGGGAGTCTCTTCACGCAAAGCAATCAAATTGATTAATGGGATTATTAACCATCAGATGAAAGAGCTAAAACCTCTTAAATCATTCTAAAGTCAGTTTTAAGCAGAAACAAGGCTGTTTTAAGCAGAAACGAGGCTAAATTCCGCAAGGCTTTGAAATGTCCAACGCGCACTGAATGCATCAGCTAGCAGCTCGTTTAGCCGTGGCGCTCTAATCACTTCTGCCACCTTTTATGATGAAATGATGCTGAATTTATGCAGAAATGATTGTTGTACAAAAGCTTCAGATATCTATCGCTGAGATAGATGATGACACTGTGCATGTGTTATTAGCCGCAGTTCACGGATTATCACCTTGTTTCTGCTTTAAAGTGCACTCCAGTCATCATCTGTCTTAGCGACAGATATCTGAAGCTTTTGTACAACAATCATTTCCACAAAAATTCAGCATTATTTCATCATAAAAGACAATTAAGGAAGCGATCAGAGCATGGCGGCTACATGAGCTGGTAGCTGATGCGTTCACTGCGTGTCAGTTACTTCAAAGTCTCACAGATTATCGCCTCATTTCTGCTTAAAAAGCCTTGTTTCTTCTTAAAACTGACTTTAGAATGATTCAAGATGTTTTACCTTGTCATCTGGTGGTTAATAATCCCATTAATCCATTTAATCACTTTGGGTGAAGAGACTGTTTTAGACAAGCAGCTGAGCTGTAAAATGACTAATGGGCCTTGGAGGCAGGGCGGACTAATTTTTTGGGGCAGACTGTTCAGTCTGCGACACCAGCAACTCGAGGCAGTGAAAACAAAATGGGGCAGTTTGGTACATTTTGAGCATGAATTTTTTCTTTATCAAAAGTTATTTTGTTCTGAAAATTGTGTGAAAATAAATGATCATCAGGTAAAAAATTATAAGTAACAATGATGAATATTTTCAGGGTTTTGTCTGAATTCAGATTTTCTTTTAAATGCCCGGTCTGATGAACAGACATCTCTGAACTGAATATTCTTGCTAACAGTGGCTTCTTCTTTACAGTTACAGTGGGGCAAGAGTATTTAGTCAGCGCCTGATTTTGCAAGTTCTCCTACTTAGAAGGACGAGAGAGGTCTGTAATTTATCATTCATCAACTATGAGAGACAAAATGACAAAAAAAATCCAGGAAATCAACATTTTAGGATTTTTAAACAATTTATTTGTAAATTGTGGTGGAAATAAGTATTTGGTCACCCACAAACAAGCAAGATTTCTGGCTCTCACAGACCTGTAACTTCTTCTTTAAGAAGTTCTTCTGTCCACCTGTATTAATGGCACCTGTTTGAACTTGTTAACTGTATAAAAGACTCCTGTCCACAGCCTCAAACAGTCAGAGTCCAAAACTCAACCATGGCCAAGACCAAAGAGCTGTCGAAGGACACCAGGAAGACAATTGTGGATGTGCACGAGGCTGGGAAGAGTGAATCTACAATAGTCAAGCAGGTTGGTGTGAATAAATCAACTGTGGGAGCAATTGTAAGAAAATGGAAGACATACAAGACCATTGATAATCTCCCTCGATCTGGGGCTCCACGCAAGATCTCATCCAGTGGCGTCAAATCATGAGTACTCACTCACTCAACACTCATCTTCAACCGCTTTTCTGGGTTTGGATCGCAGGGGCAACAGCTCCAGCATGGGACCCCAGACTTCCCCTTCCCATGCCACATTGACCACCACTGACTGGGGGATCCCAAGGCGTTCCCAGGCCAGTGTGGAGATATAATCTCTCCACCTAGTCCTGGGTCTTCCCCGGTGTCTCCTCCCAGATGGATGTGCCTGGAACACCTCCCTTAGGAGGTGCCCAGGAGGCATCCTTACCAGATGCCAGAACCACCTCAGCTGGCTCCATTCAATGAGAAGGAGCAGCGACTCTACTCCGAGCCTCCCACAGAAGACCGAACTTCTCACCCTATCTCTAAGGGAGACACCAGCCACCCTCCTGAGGAAGACCATTTCGGTCGCTTGTACCCGTGATCTAGTTCTTTCGTTCATGACCCAACACTCATGACCATAGGTGAGAACAGGAATGAAGATTGACCAGTAGATTGAGAGCTTCGCCTTTTGGGTCAGCTCCCTTTTCGTCACAACAGTACAGTAGAGCGAATGCAATACTGCCCCTGCTGCACCGATTCTCCAGCCAATCTCACGCTTCATCGTCCCCTCACTCGTGAACAATACCCTGAGGTACTTGAACTCCTTCACTTGGGGCAAGGCCGTATTCCCTACCCAGAGTAGGCAATCCATCGGTTTCCTGCTGAGAACCATGGCCTCAGATTTAGAGGTGCTGATCTAATTTTAATTTTACCACACACACGCTCTCTCTCACACATACACACATTCTCTCTCTCTCTTCATACAATCACTCAATCCAGCACTCACCTCAGACCCCCCCCACTCATTCATTCACACACAATCTCTCTCTGTCTTTTTTTGGAAGGTGGTGTGAACATTGTCATATGTACATAATGTTCTTTTGTCTCATGAGGAATTATTCCACATTTTGAAAGTCTAAATTTGGAGATATTTTCTATTCTGTTAAGGTCAGTGTCACTGTGAAACCCATGATCTGTTTGGCTGAAGATAAAGGTACTGCAGTACAGTTTGGTTTACTATGTGTGTAATTGGTGTCAAATGGTGAAATGTTGATTTTGAGAAGGACATGAAATGATTATTGTGGAATTGTCGTAATTTTCCGACTGTTCATTTGAATGCCTGTACTGGACTCGGCAGAAAAATCTACTGGCACACCAGCCCCACCACGGTTTTTTTTCACCAGCCGCCACTGCCATCCAGCCTTGTTGATTTTGCATCAAGATGGCGTAAGCATCAACACTGGCAACCTGACGTGCATGAATGCATTAAAACAGTGACATTAATGCTTAAGATTAAATGCTGACATGACACCACTTTTTTTTACTTTACACATCCATATACATATCTGCATAATGTTTCAACTTTTTATATGCAAGATAAACAGAGATTAACAAGATTCTGCTGAGAGATGACAGTGAAACTGTTCTCAGTTTTGCAAAAGTATCACGCTGGTGTGCAAGAACAGGGTTCCCAAAGTGTGGGCTGCTAATGTACTGCAGGCGGACCATGAGGTCATTAAAAATACATTTAAAAAAGTATTAAATTTTAATGTTTTTAATAAAGTTGAGAGTTACCCAAAACATTTATTTTGAATTAATTATTTAAAAAAATTATTAAAATGTATCTTAAATTATATATTTTAACATGTAATCAGAGATAATAAATGGGATTGAAGTGATGCATTTTTCTTCTCTATGTGTCTCACCTAAATTAACATATTTCAAAGTGGATCCTCACATTCTTAAATTTGTGAATAGCTGTTTGAGAAGATTTTTGTTATGCCTTAAACACAGAGTGCTCCAGCAACCAACACCATTCATACTGCAGGCAAAAATGACCTGAATGTTTTGTTGTTGTTGTTGTTGTTGTTGTTTTGTGGTTTTTGTGTGTTTGTTTTCTTACCAGCTATAATTTGTATTGATCATGTTTCTCAGTAAGCTCTATCTGATAAGTTGTCACATGGATGACTTTTCACATCTGAATCAGATCAAGGACAAGGTATAAAAGTGAGTCAAACAGGCACATTCATGCTATGCAGAAGAGAACAGATCGGATGATTTTCTAAATCGGTTACATGACCAGTGATCAGATTCAACCAGATCTGACAGCATGTATGAAAGAAAAGCCTGATTGTTCACATTACACCAAAATGTCTGATCTGTACATGCAAACTAGAAATATATAGAACAGAAATAAAGTGATTCAGGTCATTTCAAGCATTTATGTGAACACAGCCAAGAAGACAGACTTTGTTTGCAAACAGGCTAAATTGCAGTGTTTATGTGGACTGAGCTCATCCAGCTGGTTCTGAATGCATATCATGTGGTCAATTCTTGGATCTGTGAGCGACTGTGTTTCGGATTCTGTACATCATTCCGGCACAGGAGGCAAGCATTTTAAATTCAAAAGTTAACAGTGAAAGCCAGAGGTGTGATCAGAATATGACTCCTGATTATGAATCCACAAAAGGATTTTGTGAAGTACAAAGGCTGTTAAATTTTCCACAGCCTGTCAGTGTGTGTGTGTATGTGTGGACGTGCTTACTGACAGTGAAATAGTATTCAGCTGCCTCCTTTTTCCATCTCCGATCAATGTTCGACATGGAGGTCCAGTGGATCTGAGCCCACTGAGACAGGAGGAGGCAGTCAGCTGTGAATTCTTTGCCAGAAATCCCTTGCATTTGGAGCACTTGTGTGATCTGATGACAGCATGAGGTGAACTCACAGTGGAGGGGGAGCTGCATTTCCAAAGCTGGCTGCAGCTACTTGCATGCGTTTGTAATGAGAAAACACATCCTGCAATGCTCTGCACAATGTGAGCCTGCACTATGTGCTGAAGGTAAATAATTGAAAGGCTTTGCGCAATTGCGCGCTGAGCTTTGTTTGAAATCAGTGGAGCCGTTTCCACGAACGAAGGTAAACCAGCAGCGTCTAAAGAGCACCACAACTTCTGTCCAGCCTGCACAGCTTTAACTATTACCTCCCCGCAACAGCATCAAAGGCATCTTTCGACTGAATCAGCTCCCATTGACGTTAATGCAGAAAATGTGGCACAAGGGCCACTTACATAACAATGTGAACGCGTTCCAACGCGGACTGCACGTGTGCGTGCAGTGAGGGGGGGTGCACGCGCTACGCATGCATGCACGCATGCTTCATGCATCACTGCGCAAAGATAAAAACGTGCACGGTCTCTTTGAGCACTTTACACAGCACACTCGCACAAACGCCGACTTTCTGCTGACGGCGCGCAACACGCACCAAAACCCACTCCAGCCAACACTTGCACGCGTGTGCGTGTTCCGCATCGCGTCACAACGCAACCACAGCTTTATGTTGCCCATCTAATTCACTTCACTACACCCCAGCGCAGTTTTTCATGCGCGCTGAGAAAACAGTCCCAACACCACGAGACCAAATCACCATTGAAAACCCTGCTGATTTATTGTTCTCTCGCCCACCACCAAACATGCACAAATGCTATGAAGCACTTTAAGAGGAATGCAATGCCAGTAAAATGTGCTTACAATTCGGCTTACATTATAAACCCCGAGAGGCACTTATTTTATGCACACTGTCGCTTTACGACGAGTTTCCACTTCGTTCTCATCATCTCCAAAGAAATCCAGCCGGCGGGCAGCGACCGCAGACTAAAAAAAAAAAAATGACATTATGAGCAAATTAGAGGCTTTTTCCTTCAGCTACTGCTTGGCCGAATTAACCAAAATGAACTACATTTTCTTTCCAAGTAGTTAACGACCATACAGGGTTGTATGATTTGTGCCCCAGCAGCGTCACATTTAATTGGCCGAGTTTTGAACGGATTCGCTGCAGCGGTTCTCACTCCGCTGTTGCAAAAGTAAACGAGGCTGAATTCAGACCAAACAAGCGCTCGTTTGTCAGCTGTACTCTCTCCTGCAGGGCAAACCACAGACGGCACTCATGTTCACACCGTGCACATGCCAAACGTACACGATTCCAGTCTTTTATGCTCTTATTTCAACTTTACGGACAGCATCAATATTTTTTACCCCCGACTCACACATCATCCATCCAACGCCGCGACCAGCAAATGCACCAAACACGGCGACACAATCGGACTCCTCCGTTCCATGCAGCGTGGAAATCTGGCAGGAAAGTGACAAACTGAAGTCCTACCTTTGTGAAGAACCGCTGGAAAGACGAAATAAAAGAGAATAGTGACGAGAGAGCCGCTGCCATCGTGCGCCATGTTGGACACCTGCTTCAGTATGGCAGAGAGGCTGCTTCACCTCCAGCGCGTTCACACGCACGCAGCCCACTGCGTCCACAGCCACAGCATCACCGGCGCGCAAACTTCGCCAAACACTTCAATGCGCATTCACTGCGCCACGAGGGGGCACTTTACTCAACACTCTTAATGGCATTTGCAGCAATTATTCCAATTTGGCAATTTTAAAAATTGCTCTGATTGCCCTACAGGGGGCGTAGCAGCATCAGTTTCCTTATTGACCACCAATAGTGAGAAGGGGCTCTTTGCACACCAACATCAGTGAAGCTGCAACACTCTTAAAAGAGTCACATTGCACAACTTTGATTTTAAAATACCTGGTTAATGTATGTGCTTAATGCAGACTTTGTACCCAAAAACATATACACACACTGAGCAGAGCAGGGAGCTCAATGGGACTGGACGTGGGATACCTATATGGTTGAGTTCTTAGGCACTTCATCTGCAAGATCCTAGTCCACCCAATTGTAAATGGGAACCAGTCATTGGCTAGAGTAGGAACTTGTGATGGACTGACATCCAATCCAGGGGGAGTCCTACAGAATCTAAGGATAGGCACCGGCACCATTGGGCACAGGGGCAAAGAGTTGTATGTAAAACTTTGGGCACCCCTGATGATTTCCATGATTTTCATTTATAAATCACTGGTTATTTGGATCAGCAATTTCAGTTAAATATATCATATAGCAGACAAACAGTCATATTTGAGAAGTGAAATGAAGTTTATAGGATTTACAGAAAGTGTGCAATAATTCTTTAAACAAAATTAGGCAGGTGCATAAATTTGGGCACCGCAACAGAAAAATTGTTGGTTGAAGGTATTTTGGACCTTTCTTCTTACAAAACATCTCAGGTTTGTTGTTACTGAGCATGGACAGCCCACTTAAAATCACACCACAGATTTTCAATAATATTCAGCTCTGGGGACTGAGATGGCCATTCCAGAACATTGTACTTGTTCCTCTGCATGAATGCCTTAGTAGAGTTTGAGCAGTGTTTAAGGTCGTTATCTTGTTAAAATCCAGCCCCGGCGCAACTTCAGCTTTGTCAGTGATTTATGAACTTTGTTCTCAAGAATTTGATGATATTGACTGGAATCCATGTGACCCTCAACTTTAACAAGATTCCCAGTACCTGCACTGGCCACACAGCCACACAGCATGATGGAACCACCTTCAAATTTACTGTAGGTAGCAAGTGTTTTTCTTGGAATGCTGTGTTCTGTTTCAGCCATGCATACTGCCCCTTGTTATGTCCAAATAACTCAATTTTTGTTTCATCAGTCCAAAGCACCTTGTTCCAAATGAAGCTGGCTTGTCTAAATGTGCTTAGCATACTTCAAGCGCCTCTGTTTGTGGAGTGTACGAAGAAAAGGCTTCCTCTGCATTACAGCATCATACAGCATCTCTTTGTGCAAGTGTGCTGTATAGGTTAACAATGCACAGAGACACTATCTGCAGCAAGATCATGTTGTAGTCTTTGGAGTAAGTCTGTAGGTTGATTATGACTGTTCTCACCATCCTTCGCTTCAGCTTAGCTGAGATTTTTCTTGGTCTGCACTTCAGGCCTTAACTACTACTGTGCCTGCGGTCTTTCATTTCCTCACTATGTTCCTCACAGTGGAAACTGACAGCTGAAATCTCTGAGATAGATTTTGTATCCTTCCCCTAAAACCAAGATATTGGACAATCTTTGTTTTCAGGTCATTTGGAGTTGTTTAGAGGGTCCCATGTTGCCACCCATTCAAAGAGATGCAAAGAGGGGAAACATTTGCAAATGACCACCTTAAATACCCTTTCTCATGATTGGATTCACCTGTGTAAGGAGGCCAAGGGTCAATGAGCTTAATAAACCATTCTGTGTTTCCAATATTAGTGCTAAATGTATTCAAATCAATAAAATGACAAGGGTGAGCAATTTATGCACCTGCCTAATTTTGTTAAATAATTATTGCACACTTTTCTGTGAATACTAGAAACTTCATTTAATTTCTCAAATATCAGTGTGTTCGTCTGCTATGTGATATTTTAACTGAAATTTCTGATCCAGACAACCAATGATTTATAATGGAAAATCATGGAAATTATCAGGGGTGCCTAAACTTTTGCATACAACTGTATATAGAACTGAGGTAACTCATCCATTGGTGAAAAAAAAAGATGCACATTCAACTCAGCTACATGGGGTGTAAGCCTAAATGACAGCTCCAATCCCCAATAACTGAGGACTATAGGAGGAGGAAGGGGCGTTCACTGTTAATTTGTTCAAATCTCAGCTACATTGGGTGCAGTAGCCATTGAATTTGGGGTGACAATACCAAGCCTGGATGAATGCATTGCCAGGAAGGGCACAAATTTTGTGTAAATTTGCTCAGTCGAACCACACTGATCACAAATCGAATTTCCATACCAATCAGTTAAGACCTGGCAGGCCAGGACAATCATGACGCTACCAGTGCCGTTGTCCAGCAGGGTGCTGACAGAAAATTGAGCCGCTGTTGCACAACTAATAATAAGAGGCAGAGAACGTTTGAAGAGGAGGAAAATATAATCCATCCAGCATGTCCCTGGGTCTTCCCCTGGGCCTCCTCCCAGCTGGACATGCCTGAAGACCTCTCTAGGGAGACGACCAGGGAGCATCCCAGCCAAGTCTCACGTTTTTCGTGACTGTTTTTTTTAACTCACTATTACTAACCTTACTCCTACCCCCCAATCCTAACCCTAACCACAACCTAACCCTACTCCTTCCCCTAATCCTAACCATAACCACTCTGACAACCCCCCCCCCCCCCGCCCGCTGCACTTTTAATTACGTGCACCCCCACGCAATGAATTAGAATAAATTTGTGCTCCCATAATGAAAATTTTGCACTTTTCATGACAATATGACGTGTGCTGCTGAATCACGACATGCAGTGAGACTGGGTTGGGCATCCTTACCTGGTGCCCGAACCACCTCAGATGGCGCCTTTCAATATGAAAGAAGTAGCAACTCTACTTCGAGTTCCTAACTTGGATTGGGGTCACCCCGCCTGGATTAGGGATACTGAGACCTCCACCTGATGCCAGGCCTGGGCGGAGCTCACAGGTGAGTGCCTGGTGGCCAGGTCTACAGTCGTGGGACTCGTTTGGGCTCAGCCAGAAGAAACAACGTGGTGCATCACCATATGGGCTCACCACCCTCAGGGGGGTCTGTACAGGGTCTGGTGCACTGTTTTTCTGGCAGTGGACAGGGGTAAATGCTCACACGGACTGACACTCAGTTAATAGAATTTGGGTGGACAAACCTCAAATTGCATTTTCATGAAGGAAAAGACCAACATGGAAAAATACGGACGATTTTGCACATTTGAAAGATGCAATCCTCAATGTGCACTGTTAGTAAATCAGCAGAGGTCATGAGGAAGTAATGGCAGATATGGCATTAAGAAAAGGTATATAGAAGGGCAGCTGGTGGTAGAGTTTGCAAAAATGATGAAAATGGCTTTTGTGAATATATATTTTAAGAAGGGGGGGGAGCATAGGGTGATGACATATAAGAGTGGAGGAAGGTGAAGGAGATGCCAACCAAAAAGAAACTGGAGACTGTATGTTGGTGACAGGGGAGGGTGTAGCTAGACAGCATCAGATGGTGGTTTGTAGGATGATGCTGGAGGTGAAGAAAGAGGAGACTGAGAGCTGTGGTGAGGGAGAGAATTAGGAAGGTACTGGGTGCAGAGGTGTCAAATCCAGCTTCAGAAAGTAAAAGTCCAGCCACGTTTTTCCATCTTCCCAATAACCAGGTGATTATAATTAGTTCAGCTATTCAGGCAGGTGGATTAGCTAATTATTGAGATCACCTGTTTTAGTTGCACAGGTAGAAACAACATATGGGAGGGTTTTTACTTTCTGAAGCCGGATTGACACCTCTGACTGGGTGTGACATCTGGACATCGAGAAGGAAGACAATGACACTTGGTGGTGGAAAGAACATGTGCAAAGAAGTATAAGGAGGAAGAGACTGGCACAAAAGAACTGGAATAGCTGGAGAGATGATAAAAGTAGACAGGATTAACAAGAAGATTCAGCGTGGAGTGAAAAGTGTCAAAGGCTAAGGAAAAGGCATATGGCAAGCTGGACATGAAGTTGAATACTTATGAAAGAGGAAAGGACTTGTACCAGACAAAGGGTCCAAGCTAGAAAAATGTGCAGCAGGTTGACAAATGAGGCAAATGGTAATGTGCTAACAAGGGAGAAAAGTGCATTGAGAAGATAGAGAGAGTATTTTGAGGAGCTGATGAATGAAAAAAAATGAGAGAGAGAGAGAGAGAGAGAGAGAGAGAGAGAGAGGGCTGGATGATATAGACAGCAAATCAGGAAGTGCAGTGGGTTAGTGAGAATGAAGTGAGGGCAGCTATGAAGAGAATGAAAACTGAAAAGGCAGTTGGTCCAGATTACATACCAATGGAGGAATGGAAATGTTCACAACTGATGGCAGCTGAGGTTTTTTTTTTTTTTTTTTAAATGGACCAGATGTTGGACCTGCAAATGTTAGTGTAATATCTCTGGGGTGACCAAACCTAAAGTCGGTGAGATCTAGCCACTTCCAGGTATTTGCAGGTCAAACAGCAGTGCTGCTGCATCCTGCTGTTGATATTTTCCAAGCTCCTTTGACAGCAATGGAAGATGATGAACCACCACCAATCTGGACCTGAGCACCACTGTGCAGCCGACTAGGTAAGAGTACAGAAAAATTCCTACTTAAGTTAAGTACCATTATTTCCTTTAAGCAGCAGTTGTCACAGGGGTCACTCGGACCCTGTGGTTAATACCAAAATGTCAAAAAACAAAAGGTTTACTTTACGTGTTCCTGCCTGAACAAGCCCACTGTGTCAACACAAACTGCAATTTATGTTAAAAGATGTCATCATGACCAAAAACAGTTCACTGGTCTTCATTTATAGCTATCACAATACAAAATGTCCAAGATTAATGGCCAGTAGTATTTTTTTAATCACCGATGGAAATTTTGCAGATACAGTCAGTGACTAACTCAATGAGTCAGAGATTCAATGACTGACTCCATTATGCTGATGTGTGCTCTGCTAATCACAGGGAACAAGTGTGAGTAAAGAAAAAGTAAATGAACCAAACAAGAGGCAGCAACTGCCAGGGGCCACCCCCCATATTATTTTCTCAGTGTTATAATTGTAGTAGGAACCTCTCTGGGCCCCTAGAATTCTTCTCCTTTTTCGCCCTTTTCAGCACAACACAATTAAAATGAAGTCATCACATCAGAGTGATAGGCCTACTTTATTTTATATGGGCCATATTTACCAATATGGCCCAAAATCATGCTTCACTGATCATCTCCTTCTTTTGATTGCTTCAGTTCAGGGTTGACACCACAGAGATCCATCTCCATCTGTCCACTGCATCTTCCACTTTCACACAAACAACCTGTATATTCTCCCTCAGGACATCCACAAACCCGATGTTTGATCTTCTACTCCTGTCTGGTGGCTCCATCCTCAGCATCCTTGTCCCTATAATCAATCAATCAATCAATTTTTTTATATAGCGCCAAATCACAACAAACAGTTGCCCCAAGGCGCTTCACATTGCAAGGCAAGGCCACACAACAATTATGTAAAACCCCAACGGTCAAAACGACCCCCTGTGAGCAAGCACTTGGCTACAGTGGGAAGGAAAAACTCCCTTTTAACAGGAAGAAACCTCCAGCAGAACCAGGCTCAGGGAGGGGCAGTCTTCTGCTGGGACTGGTTGGGGCTGAGGGAGAGAACCAGGAAAAAGACATGCTGTGGAGGGGAGCAGAGATCGATCACTAATGATTAAATGCAGAGTGGTGCATACAGAGCAAAAAGAGAAAGAAACAGTGCATCATGGGAACCCCCCAGCAGTCTACGTCTATAGCAGCATAACTAAGGGATGGTTTAGGGTCACCTGATCCAGACCTAACTATAAGCTTTAGCAAAAAGGAAAGTTTTAAGCCTAATCTTAAAAGTAGAGAGGGTGTCTGTCTCCCTGATCTGAATTGGGAGCTGGTTCCACAGGAGAGGAGCCTGAAAGCTGAAGGCTCTGCCTCCCATTCTACTCTTACAAACCCTAGGAACTACAAGTAAGCCTGCAGTCTGAGAGCGAAGCGCTCTATTGGGGTGATATGGTACTACGAGGTCCCTAAGATAAGATGGGACCTGATTATTCAAAACCTTATAAGTAAGAGAAGAATTTTAAATTCTATTCTAGAATTAACAGGAAGCCAATGAAGAGAGGCCAATATGGGTGAGATATGCTCTCTCCTTCTAGTCCCCGTCAGTACTCTAGCTGCAGCATTTTGAATTAACTGAAGGCTTTAAGGGAACTTTTAGGACAACCTGATAATAATGAATTACAATAGTCCAGCCTAGAGGAAATAAATGCATGAATTAGTTTTTCAGCATCACTCTGAGACAAGACCTTTCTGATTTTAGAGATATTGCGTAAATGCAAAAAAGCAGTCCTACATATTTGTTTAATATGCGCTTTGAATGACATATCCTGATCAAAAATGACTCCAAGATTTCTCACAGTATTACTAGAGGTCAGGTAATGCCATCCAGAGTAAGGATCTGGTTAGACACCATGTTTCTAAGATTTGTGGGGCCAAGTACAATAACTTCAGTTTTATCTGAGTTTAAAAGCAGGAAATTAGAGGTCATCCATGTCTTTATGTCTGTAAGACAATCCTGCAGTTTAGCTAATTGGTGTGTGTCCTCTGGCTTCATGGATAGATAAAGCTGGGTATCATCTGCGTAACAATGAAAATTTAAGCAATACCGTCTAATAATACTGCCTGGGAAGCATGTATAAAGTGAATAAAATTGGTCCTAGCACAGAACCTTGTGGAACTCCATAATTAACTTTAGTCTGTGAAGAAGATTCCCCATTTACATGAACAAATTGTAATCTATTAGACAAATATGATTCAAACCACCGCAGCGCAGTGCCTTTAATACCTATGGCATGCTCTAATCTCTGTAATAAAATTTTATGGTCAACAGTATCAAAAGCAGCACTGAGGTCTAACAGAACAAGCACAGAGATGAGTCCACTGTCCGAGGCCATAAGAAGATCATTTGTAACCTTCACTAATGCTGTTTCTGTACTATGATGAATTCTAAAACCTGACTGAAACTCTTCAAATAGACCATTCCTCTGCAGATGATCAGTTAGCTGTTTTACAACTACCCTTTCAAGAATTTTGAGAGAAAAGGAAGGTTGGAGATTGGCCTATAATTAGCTAAGATAGCTGGGTCAAGTGATGGCTTTTTAAGTAATGGTTTAATTACTGCCACCTTAAAAGCCTGTGGTACATAGCCAACTAACAAAGATAGATTGATCATATTTAAGATCGAAGCATTAAATAATGGTAGGGTTTCCTTGTGCAGCCTGGTAGGAATGGGGTCTAATAAACATGTTGATGGTTTGGATGAAGTAACTAATGAAAATAACTCAGACAGAACAATCGGAGAGAAAGAGTCTAACCAAATACCGGCATCACTGAAAGCAGCCAAAGATAAGATACGTCTTTGGGATGGTTATGAGTAATTTTTTCTCTAATAGTTAAAATTTGTTAGCAAAGAAAGTCATGAAGTCATTACTAGTTAAAGTTAATGGAATACAGCTCAATAGAGCTCTGACTCTTTGTCAGCCTGGCTACAGTGCTGAAAAGAAACCTGGGGTTGTTCTTATTTTCTTCAGTTAGTGATGAGTAGAAGATGTCCTAGCTTTACGGAGGGCTTTTTTATAGAGCAACAGACTCTTTTTCCAGGCTAAGTGAAGATCTTCTAAATTAGTGAGACGCCATTTCCTCTCCAACTTACGGGTTATCTGCTTTAAGCTGTGAGTTTGTGAGTTATACCACGGAGTCAGACACTTCTGATTTAAAGCTCTCTTTTCAGAGGAGCTACAGCATCCAAAGTTGTCTTCAATGAGGATGTAAAACTATTGACGAGATACTCCTTACAGAGTTTAGGTAGCTACTCTGCACTGTGTTGGTATATGGCATTAGAGAACATAAAGAAGGAATCATATCCTTAAACCTAGTTACAGCGCTTTCTGAAAGACTTCTAGTGTAATGAAACTTATTCCCCCTGCTGGGTAGTCCATCAGAGTAATGTAAATGTTATTAAGAAATGATCAGACAGAAGGGGTTTTCAGGGAATACTGTTAAGTCTTCATTTTCCATACCATAAGTCAGAACAAGATCTAAGATATGATTAAAGTGGTGGGTGGACTCATTTACTTTTGAGCAAAGCCAATTGAGTCTAATAATAGATTATATGCAGTGTTGAGGCTGTCATTCTCAGCATCTGTGTGGATGTTAAAATCGCCCACTATAATTATCTTATCTGAGCTAAGCACTAAGTCAGACAAAAGGTCTGAAAATTCACAGAGAAACTCACAGTAACGACCAGGTGGACGATAGATAATAACAAATAAAACTGGTTTTTGGGACTTCCAATTTGGATGGACAAGACTAAGAGTCAAGCTTTCAAATGAATTAAAGCTCTGTCTGGATTTTTGATTAATAATAAGCTGGAATGGAAGATTGCTGCTAATCCTCCGCCTCGGCCCGTGCTACGAGCATTCTGGCAGTTAGTGTGACTCGGGGTGTTGACTCATTTAAACTAACATATTCATCCTGCTGTAACCAGGTTTCTGTAGGCAGAATAAATCAATATGTTGATCAATTATTATGTCATTTACCAACAGGGACTTAGAAAGAGAGACCTAATGTTTAATAGACCACATTTAACTGTTTTAGTCTGTGGTGCAGTTGAAGGTGCTATATTATTTTTTCTTTTTGAATTTTTATGCTTAAATAGATTTTTACTGGTTATTGGTGGTCTGGGAGCAGGCACCGTCTCTACGGGATGGGTAATGAGGGGATGGCAGGGGGAGAGAAGCTGCAGAGAGGTGTGTAAGACTACAACTCTGCTTCCTGGTCCCAACCCTGGATAGTCACGTTTGGAGGATTTAAGAAAATTGGCCAGATTTCTAGAATGAGAGCTGCTCCATCCAAAGTGGGATGGATGCCGTCTCTCCTAACAAGACCAGGTTTTCCCCAGAAGCTTTGCCAATTATCTATGAAGCCCACCTCATTTTTTGGACACCACTCAGACAGCCAGCAATTCAAGGAGAACATGCGGCTATTAACATGTCCTCCGGTCCGATTGGGGAGGGGCCCAGAGAAACTACAGAGTCCGACATTGTTTTTGCAAAGTTACACACCGATTCAATGTTAATTTTAGTGACCTCGATTGGCGTAACCGGTGTCATTACTCCACGTGAATTACAATCTTACCAAATTTACGCTTAGTCTTAGCCAGCAGTTTCAAATTTCCTTCAATGTCACCTGCTCTGGCCCCCGGAAGACATTGACTATGGTTGCTGGTGTCGCTAACTTCACATTTCTCAAAACAGAGTCGCCAATAACCAGAGTTTGATCCTCGCGGGTGTGTCGCGAGTGGGGAAAAACGGTTAGAAATGTGAACGGGTTGGTGGTGTACACGGGCTTCTGTTTAGGGCTACGCTTCCTCCTCACAGTCACTCAGTCGGCCTGCTTTCCCGGCTGCGTGGGATCTGCCAGAGGATCTGGCAGGGCTTCTTTAACTGCTAACAATTCCCGGTTGCCGACATCACAATCAGTTTCCGTGGGCGTTAAGCACTGCAAATAAACTGAACATGGGTGCATTGTTGTTGTCCTACACAGCTCTCGGGGACAATACTGCTTCTAACCCTAACTCAGAGGTGTCTATTTCAACAATAAATTGTCTCTCAGGGTCAGGTTGGGTGAGTATTGGTGCTGTGAGACGTGACGTTTCAGAGTGTGGATTGCAGTGTCAGCTCGTGGATCCAGTGGAATGTGACCTTGGGCAAAGTTAATGCGTGAGAGAGCTGCGATCTGACTGTAACCGCAGATTAGCTGTAGATAAATTAGCAAACTCAAGAAACTGTTGCACTTGTTTGTGAGTTTGATGGAACGGCCAGTCAGTAACAGCTGTAACCTTGGAGGAGACCGGATTATACGCTAGGAGATGCTATGAACCCATGGAAGTCATGGGGCTCAGGAGAGCAAGGAGCCACTCAGGAGACAGGGACCGATTTTGGACTGGTCTCCCAGTGTGGAGTTGCTGAACTGCCCCGGACGGCCAGTCCTTGGGGGTTGTGCTTGACTACCCAGGGTGCCCAAGAACTAAGGGTGATGTGGAAGGAACAACGAAAAAGTGGATTTGATCCCGATGATTACCAGAAAGAAAGAAGGAGATCGCAAGTACAAGCGGCCGAGATGAGTTTCCTCCGCAGGGTGGCTGGGCGCTCCCTTAGAGATAGGGTGAGGAGCTCGTCACTCGGAGAGCTCGGAGTCGAGCCGCTGCTCCTCCATGTCGAAAGGAGCCAGTTGAGGTGGCTCGGGCATCTTTTTCCGGATGCCCCCTGGACACCTCACTGGAGAGGTGTTCCGGGCATGTCCCATCAGGAGGAGGCCCCGGGGAAGACGCAGGACACGCTGGAGGGACACGTCTCTCAGCTGGCTTGGGAAGGCCTTGGGGCTCCCCGGAGCATCTGGGGAGGTGTGTGTTGATCGGGAGGTCTGGGCGGCTTTGCTTGAGGCTGCCCCCGCGACCCAACTCCGGATAAAGCGGAAGACAATGGATGGATGGATGGAAGATATTTATGTAAGGACAAAATAATTAGATGCGCTGAGGGTGCCTGCAGAATGTAGAGTTGGCCTGCCTCCTGGAGGTGAAAATGGAGTTGCAGTATCCCGAGCCAGTCTTGAAGGAACTGAAAGTAGAGGTTCAGGGACCAGGACCAGATGGATCGCATGACTCAGAGACCAGGAACTAAGGGAAATGAAGACACAGGTGATGATGAGTCAATGCACTCGTAAGCTGGAAGCCTTAAACAGTCACAGTTCACAGAAGGCTTAAAATAGGGTTGTTCACAGTTCAGGAATAATGTTCTCCTTTACGAAATAAGGTTTACTGTTCAGAAAGAGTTCACAGTTCATTAATGGTCTCCAGAGGTCAGAGGTCAAATCCTGCGTGTTGTGACGCAGTTCCAATTAAGCAGGACTTAGACAGCTGGGCTCTTCGCAGTTCAATGTCAGAGTTCATGCAGTTCTTAGGAAGAGTTCTTGGAACAGTTCTTTCATCTTAGCACAGTCAATGACAGGAACGAGTGAGAATGGGATTCCACTGAGACAAAAAGGAACTTCACTAGCGTGAAGCAGAGCCACGCTCTGAGCTGAGAGCCAGGAGTTCCAAGTGACTTGCTGTGCAGGGATCCAGGAGCCAGGAACCAGGGTAGCTTGGATTCACTTAGGAAAGCGTCTGGAACACCAAGAAGACAGTTTGCTCTGATATGGGAATTTAGAGTCGGCCGGTACCTTGAGTTTAGCTGCGGAAGCGCCTACATCTTAGTGCATGGGAGCGGCAGGAAGACATGGTCAAGGTCACAGTGAAGCAATCAGCTTGGTCCACATGGAACGGTCTGGATCATGGGTCAACGGATCATGAAGAGTCTGTCAAGAACCTGCCCCAAAGGTACACCAACCAAGATCCGGCCTACTGATCAGAAAGTCTGAGTTTATATAGTCTGTGGCTCATTAGCTGCTCATACACTCCAGGTGTGCAGATGAGCGGTAAGGAGCAGCCGATGTAGAACTCAACAGAGGGGCCAAAACAATCAAAACCAGGGATCGGGAACCATGACACAGTCTTCAAGAGCACTTGACTTTGGGGGTAAAGCATACTTGGTTCTGTGTTACGTTTGGAAGCCAGGAAGAAGGCTTAGTTGAACCCCAACAGCAGGTAGCCAGGACTCAGGATATAATGCAAAAACCAAAATTTAATTTAATTTAATTTGCTTATAATGCGCCAAATCACAGCAAAAGGCGCCTTACATAAACAAGTCAACATAAAATTGAATAAATAATTAAAAATGAATAAAAATTCAAATACATAAATAAACAGAAGTAAAAGAATAAAACAAATAAAAATAAAAACTATAAAACTAATAAAAACGCATATGTTCCTCTAACAGGTGCACCACTTTGGATATCAGTGCTCAGTCTTTTTAAGGCACTCCTCTGTGAGTTGGTACTAGTAAGCATTCCATTGTGATCTTCTCTCAGGTTCCTGGTCTGTTTCAAGGATTTTGATTCCATGTTATTTATAATTGGCCTCTTTGGCACCTGCTCTTGACTTTTTAGCCTATTACCCTAACTGCAATGTCTTTCCTGAGCATTAAAATATTTTGTCTGTCACCTATTTGGTTTTCCAGTTATGACCCAGGCCTGTTTGACTACCACACCCTGGAGCATATTCCAGCAGTCATAGGGTGTGGGCAGGGTCATGGTGGGCACAGTTCCACTAATCCCTAACCACTAATGATCAAATCTAATGTTTCATTTGCGGATTAGCTTTTCAGATATCTTGAAAACCATCAGCGGACCAATTAGCTTCCGATAAATTTAGGTCCAATAAGTTTAGACCACTAACATATTTTTGCAGGCACAGTGAATCAAGCTTACAGTTAAAACATTTGTGAAGCCTGAAATCAAAGATTTTAGTGCCTGCCTGTTGCATGCTTTGTAGCAGACAGACACCTATGAGAGGTACAGCTCTATCCTCTGCAGGCAGAGGATAGCTGACTACCCAAGAGAAGAATGAGGGAGAAAAAAAAAAATCTAATTTTCTTCACAACATACAGACTCACTGGCATATCCCCAAGTAATGCACAGGCAGATAGCTTTGACCTATGGTTAAAATTTTAAACAAACTAATTCCGGATAAGTTATTAAATTAACTTCATGTCTGTTGTTTTATAAAGTGAAAATATCATCTATATGTTTTAGTTTTAAAGTAATGCACTAATTTTGAAGGTTTAGCATCGGGACACACTGCCTCAGTGCATTATGAGCAAATTAGTTTCCTGACGACACGAGTGGTTCGTTGTCCGTATAACATACACAACTTACTGAAACATGTTTCTGGGTTTTCACAAAAAACTGTATTTGTAAATACGTAATTTTTTTCATTTGTAAAAAAAAGGCAATTCGAAACTGAAAATTCTCTTTGTTAGTGGATTCAGCACTTTTGCCATAGGCTGCAGTGTTCATGGCAGTATGAAATACTTAGTGCCACACATTCGCCTTATTGAGGTTTCAAATCCCGCAAAATCTCGCAAAACTTCGAAGAGGTTTGTGCTGTGAGATTGTCACGTTGAGACTGCATTGAAATGCTCATAATGCTGCACTTTAACTGCTGCACATGGAGAACAGCATTAACATCGTAACATAACTCTGTATATTGTGACTAAAATTCTTGTAAATATATTCTCTGGGTTTATAGATGTTATGGTGTTTGTTTATGTTATTTATGTGTCTCTTCTGTATCTGTGTTACTGCTGTGGGAACACTCCCTTCAAATATCACAATCTACAACACCAATTCCAATGAAGTTGGGACATTGAATAAATGTAATAAAAACAGATACATGATTTGCAAATCCTCTTCAACCTATATTCATTGAATACACCCAAAGACAATAGATTTAATGTTCAAACTGATAAACATTATTGTTTTGTGCAAATATTTTCATTTTGACATGGATGAGTGCAACACATTTCAAAACGTTGGGGCAGTGGTATGTTTACCACTGTGTTACATCCCTTTTCTTCTAACAACACTCAATAAGCATTGGAACTGAGGACACTCATCTGGGTATAAAAGGAGCATCCCCAAAAGTCTCAGCTGTTCACAAGCAAAGATGGACCGAGGATCACCACTTGTGAACAACTGCATGAATAAATAGAGCAATGTTTCTCAACATTCAGTTGCAAGGAATTTAGAGATTCCATCATCTACCGTCCATAATATACAGATCAGAGAATCTGGAAACTTTCTACATGTAAGTGCAAGGCCAAAAAACAACATTGATGCCCGTGACCTTCATTCCCTCAGGCAGCACTGCATTAAAAACCACATAAACTGTGTAAAGGATCTTACCGCGTGGGATCAGGAACCTTCAAAAGCTTGTCAGTTATCACAGTTCATTGCTACATCTACAGTGCATGGTAGTGTTTAAAACTCTACCATGTAAGTGAAGCCAACATCAACAACTCCAAAACGCTGCTGCCTTCTCTGGGCCTGAGCTTATTTGAAATGGACAGATGCAAAGTGGAAAAGTGTGCTGTGGTCTGATGAGTCACACTTCAAATTGTTTTTGGAAATCATGGACGTCGTGTCCTCCACAAAAGAGGAAAAAGACCATCCAGATTGTTACCATCCAAAGTTTCAAAAGCCAGCATCTGTGATGGTAGAGGGTGTGTTAGAGCCCATGGCATGGCAACTTACATATCTGTGATGGCACCATCAATGCCGAAAGGTACATCCAGGTTTTGGAGTAACACATGCTGCCATCCAAGCAACGTCTATTTCAGGACGTCCCTGCTTATTTCAGCAAGACAATGCCCCACATTCTGCATGTTACAACAGCATGGCTTCGTAGTAAAAGAGTGTGTTACTAGACTGGCCTGCCTGCAGTCCAGACCTGTTTCCCATTGAAAATGCGTGGCGCATTATGAAGTGCAAAATACGACAGCGGAGACCCCGGACTGTTGAACAACTGAAGTCGTACATACAGCAAGAATGGGAAAGATTCCACCTACAGACCTTCAACAATTAGTGTCCCATTCCCAAATGCTTATTGAGTGTTTGTTAGAAGAAAGGTGATGTACACAGTGGTAAACATACCCCTGTTTGAAAGTGTAGGAACACGGACCCAACAGGGGCGCAATGAACGGACAATGGAGAAGGTAATAACAAGATTTACTTCTGTGAAACAAGCACAATTAATATAACAAACCCAATTTGGGCGAATCCGCTGGTGTCGTGTTGCAGGCTCGAAGGTAGGAGACGTCCGTCTCCGTCGAACCGGAACCACCCAGATCTCCTCTGCCACCGAACCCTGGAAATCTGGAACCGCCAAGTCCCGCATTCCCAGGGCCACTGCCTCCGCTCGTCGGATCCGTACTGTGGCAGAGAGAGCAACACACACAGGCGTGGATGACCGCACCCAGTAACGGAGAGGGGAGAAGCCGCCTCCACCTCTTGTCAAAGAACAGCAGGAAGGTGAGTACTTATCCAAACAATGAAGCTATCTGTAGTCACCAGTCCTGAAATGTTTAACGGGTTAGCTGGTTATGCGATATATAAATGCAGAGAATACTACCTTAGTCTTAGGCGATATCCGGCACTGAGGTGGAGACCCGTCCTCCTGATATACCTCTGTGCTGAGTGAACAGCTGTGTCTGGTGATGGGTGACAGCTGTCACCCAGGCTACTCCCATGATGCGGCAGCGCCCTCTGGTGCCTGGAGCCCGCACTCCAGGCAGGCGCCCTCTGGTGGTGGTGGGCCAGCAGTACCTCCTCTTCAGCGGCCCACACAACAGGACCCCCCCCTCAACTACGTCGGCCTCCAGGGATGCCCACCAGAAGCGTTGCGGACGACTGCCACGGTCCTTCGCACCCCTGGGTGACAGAGAGCTTAGAACCGTGACAGAAGTCCAGGACTGCAGCCCTACCTCTGGTGGGACGTATAGTCCTGTTTTTTGGTCCGTTTCCGGGGTCCGGACACGTGGGTCAGGGCCTCCCGGACGGTCTTTCTCCACGTCCCAGGTGAGGCGGCCACGATAGCGGACTCCGGGATGATGGGATCCGGGGGATCCGACGGTTCCGTTTTGACCTCATCTTCGTGCAACCCGGGACAATGCATCCGATCTCTGATTCTTGGTCCCGGGACGGTAGGAATCCGAAGTCAAACGGCCAAAGAACAGTGACCAGCGGGCTTGCCTGGGTTCAGCCGCTTGCCGGTCCTGATATACTCCAGGTTCCGATGGTCATGAAAACCGTGAATGGCACGGCTGTTCCCTCCAACAGATGTCTCCACTCTTCGAGGGCCTCTTTCACAGCAAGGAGTTCCCGATTGCCGACGTCATAGTTCCGTTCAGCGGGGTCAACCTCGCGAGAAAATAGGCACACGGTGAAGGACCTATCGGTCTTCCCGCTCTGGGAGAGCACCGCTCCTATCCCTGAGTCCGAGGCATCCACTTCACCACTAACTGGCGCTAGATCGGTCTGCACCAGAACTGGTGCAGATGAGAAGGCCGTTTCAACTCCTTGAACGCGCCTCGCACCGATCCGACCAGTGAAGGGAACTTTTGGAGAGGTCATGGGCTGTCATGGGCTAACTACCTGACTATAGCCCTTGATGAACCTCCTGTAGAATTAGCAAAACCGAGGAACTGTTTGCAGCTTCCTACGGCTTGTAGGTTGGGGCCAATCTCTCACCGCCGCAACCTTGGCCGGATCCGGGGCGGAGTTAGAGGCGATTATAAACCCCAGGAAGGACAAAGAAGTGCGGTGGAACTCACACTTCTGCCCTTCACAAACTATATATATAATATATATATATCTATATCATATATATAATATATATATAACATACATATACACATATATAATATATATTATATATATATATATATATATATATATATATATATATATATACATACACATATACATATAAAACTCCCTAACATAGATATGGTTCATTCATGTTTCAGTCACTTATCTATGTCTGGGTCACTGTGGCAGAAGAGCATGCAGCTCATTCCCACTTCCCCTCCATGGCCAAGTTCTATAACTCTTCCCGGGGATCCCAAGGCCTTCCCAAGCCACCTGGGAAATGTAATCTCTCCAGCATGTTCTAGGTCTTCCCGGGGGCCTCCTCCTGCTTGGATGTGGCTTGAAGACCTCTCTTGGGAGAGACCATGGGGCATCCTCAGCAGGTGTCCAAACCACCTCAACTGGCTCCTTTTGAGGCGAGAAAGCATCGGCTCTACTCCGAGTCCCTCCCGAAGAATCAAGCTTCTCACCCTGTCCAGGAGCGCAAGTCCAGATACCCGACAGACAAATCTCATTTCTGCCACTTGTATCCACGATCTTATTGTTTCAGTCTTTACCCAAAGCTCATGACCATAGGTGAGGACAAAATATAAATCGGACTGGTAATTGAGAGCCTCACTTTCCGGCTCAGAACCTTCTTCACCACGACAGCTACCGCAATCCATCCATTGATCTCACACTCCCAACTTCCCCCCACTCATGAACAAGGACCCTAAGATACTTAAGCTCTACTAGGGGCAGTGTTGGATTGGATATTTGTAAGAAAGAAGAAATTTCTGTTCAAGAAGAAAAAAAAAACAATTGGATTAAGATAGTTTTAAACACTTTGGAGGTCATTGATTAGGAGGTCTTTTTCACGGCCTTCCCCTAAGGACATGTTTGGCGTAATAAAGTGCCTCTCAATCTTGTTTCACCACAACTGCAAATCAGGAAGATCTGATAACCGACAAACCTTAATGAAAAACTGCATATTGTGGAGCATTGTTGTGTCAGTGCAGAAAATATCAGCCACAGCAGAGATAAAGCAGTGTAGACAAGGGCAGGAAGTCAGTGTGGAAAATGTGATCCACTTCCATGGCACACATTTGAACCACCTAAACAGTCTCATCAGCAACAAATTCACGGAATGTAATACAAGCTGGAGTGTTGTGTAAAAAGTTGGGAGAATCGGGATCAGTCAGGCCCGCTGTGTGCTGATGGCTGATGCGTACCTGCATTGTACTCGGAGAGACATTCATTTCCCGCCAATGATTACAACACAACACCAGCTGCATTGTTTATATGGTTGAAAGCACAAATGATATGCATTGATTCTTTATTCATTCATTGTTGAACTCCCTATTGTGTCGATGAATACAGGAAAATTGGCCCAATTACGGCGCAAAATGTCATCCTGTGATTCCACCATGGAGCGAGAAGATTGAAGGCCTCAGACTGCGAGGAAGGGAGCAATCAAAAGTATCATCTCCTGGAAATTCAAATGCAGGGACGGACGACGGTTCTCTACCTCCCAGGGGAGAGCGTGCACACTGCAGTTCAACCGTGCACTTTTTACAATAACAGCTCTTCTGGCATCCTTGAAATAACGTGGATTATTTTTTTTAAAACGTGTCAATTTTTCAGAAAAAAAATTGTGATAATAAAGCTTGATTTTTAATGAGGTGTTAAATATTTGCTGATTCACAAATGAAGGGGATAATACGGAAAAATGTGGTATTTCAAAAGAACTGTTATTTAGGAGGGGGAAAAAAATGCAGGTTCCTTTTTTCTTTTTTCAAAGTAAGCAACAGTAGATTTAAGATGGTATTTACTTCATAAGGTACCAACATATTTTACATACATACACCACATTTAAAGCTGATACATCATTTAAAGCTGTACAGCCTTTCAAATTACACAAAACAGACAAAAATTAGTTTCTATTGAAATGCAAGCCTTATAGTGTTGGTTTATTTGTGTTGTATCTTGCAAAAATTACAGCTCGTTTTCATACATGTCAACACCTTTGAGGGTCCACCTGTATAACCAAGTGAGAAAATCCATAAAATCAACACAAAATCCTTACAAATTATGAGTTGCCACAATGACATTAACGTCAGGATCATTAGTATTTCCTCCACAGTTGAATTCCAGACAATTTTAGAGATCTAGTATTCATGCATCAAGCTGAATTTTATCGAACTGAAAGTGTCAAATCTAGTTATTTTTTACAGAAACAAGAACTGTCTGTCACTAATGGAAATACATTAATAAAATCATGAAAAATAAATTGAATAAAGTAAATAAATATGAAATTGGTCACTGGATCCTTAAACTTTGGACATAATAAACTCTTCATGGTGGATCCTTGATCTCTGGACATAAATAGGAATAAACAAAATCTGTAGTTTTTGTCAAAAGCATTTCCTTTCAGACATTATTGGCATGAATGTCTTTCCATACATCTGAGCTGAGCTCTTGCAGCTGACTGTGCTTCACGTCAGCATCAGTTTATTCATAAAGAATGCAGGACATCTCATTAGGGAAAGAAAAATTTTTTTAGTCAATTGTAGTTTTGTCTGTAATACAACGTTTTAAAGAGGTGTCATTTTATTTAAGCGGCAATTCGTTTTGAAGTTTCTTAATTCCGACCGGACTCTGTCTCATGCAGAGAGCAGCACAGGATTTGGAGCTATGTGAACGGAACAGAGGACGATTCTCGCTTCTTGACTACAAGACAAGATTCCCAGTTAGTGACTTTAATCCACACAAAAGTGACTCACGATATTTTAATGGCTTTGAGAGGGGTTAAGAAGTGGACTTGTCATTTCTGAAGAGCAGCAAATCAAAGAACCAACGAGCTAGTGGATCGAAGCATTGCTTCATTTTGGTTCACGCATCAAAGTGGAGTCACTCTGCAGAAACGGCTGGATTACAGAGTCCGTTGCAGACCAAACCCTGAATATCCGTAAGACTTTATTTGTACAGTCTGCATGACAATGAAACTCGGACAATCCGCATAATTTACGGACCATCCGTATAGGTTGACATGTATGCATTTTAATGAGGAGAACATATTTATCTGGGGGGAATTCTGTGGTGAGCATTGTTGTTCCCTTCTTTGCTGTCATACAGACAAACTGCAGGAGAAAGCATGTGCACATGCGGAGGTTTTGAGATTACTTGTGACCTGACCTACTTGCTTGATGCCCTTTGTCAGGGCGTGCATGGTCCAAGAGGAGGGTCACCCCCTTTGAATCTGCTTGAGGTTTCTTCCTCAAATCGTCAGAGGGAGTTATCATACCACTGTTGCCTGTGTGCTTGCTCTAGTGGTTGGTAAGGTTCGATGTAAAATGTCTTGCAAATCACTTCACAGGTGTTACCTGGTTTAAAAAACAGCATTTTTTTTTCCAAATTAGAAGTGTTTATTTCTCGCTAACTTTTACAAAATATGAGAAAGATTTACACAGAAATAAGCAGTTCAGAGCATTCTCCAACATGTTGGTTTATTGTGTTTGAGTAAACAGCAGATGATGTCATGCTTTTTTCTTTTTTTTGCATTCCTCACAGAATTCAGCCCCCAAGTGCTCTATGACATCGCTACCAAATGTAAGTCATGTGGTTTGAATTTTTCCCTGCAGGGTGAGAAATTCAAGTGATTTAGAATTTCTATATAATGGTTTCCAGACAACATTGAATTTTGATTAAAAATGGTAAATGGACGGCATTTATATAGTGCTTTTTCCATCTGCATCAGATGCTCTCAAAGCGCTTTACACATCAATACCTCACAGTCACCCCAATGTGAGGCTGCTGCAATACAAGGTGCCCACTACACCACGAGAGCAAAGAGGGGATTAAGGCCTTTGCCCAAATTTCTTGATGTTATGAAAACCTCACACCCCAAGGCTAACGGATGCTAGAGTCCATAGGATTAAGTATCATGGTTAGAGTGTTCACATCCCATTCCAGAGATTGCAAGTTCCCAGCCCAGTGTGGGACTAAGTGACACAAGTTTCATATAGACATCTCTTACACAATACGGTCGCCGCCCATCCCCGCTTCCTCTCCAAGCCTTCCTGGTTGCACTGTTCCAAAACCTTAATAAACCTGTGGAGTTTTCTCATTGACAAATGTAGAAATAAAACGTAGTTTAAAGTAGGGCTGGGCGATATACTTGAAATTCATATCACAATATAAATTGAATCGGAAATCGGGCCTGATCACGTGGTTTCAGACTTGAGATTAATGGGCCTTTCATGCGTCAGAAGCATCAGAGGCGTGAGACGCATTGCTTTTTAGAGGCGTCAGAAGCGTCACTTTAGCTCGGCTTTTGACGCGAGCTTCTGACGCACTGCCGCTTGTCAGCAGGCTGACGTGGTCAAAGTTCAAACCAATCTTTTTTTTTTTTTTTTAATTGAACAAAAGAAAACACCTAAGTTCAACCGGACAGAGGTGGTGGAGTTATGCGCGCAAAGTTTCTTTCGCAGACACTGCTGTTTGTGTGTTACATGCTCAGCCTGATGCCTGATGGAATGACAAGAGGATGATGGACAACTTTCCCACCGAAACTCTTGCTCAGTCATCCTTCTGTGCGCAGCAGGACCCGGTGCTGACCAAGTCCTCAGGATGACGATCTGTCATCTGATTAACAAGAAAAAAACAAATTGTCCTGATTGTCTGCAAATGGAGCAAGAGATGGTGTGTGCACAAGCGACCGTGCGCACCTCATATTTAGGAGCGCGTCTAAAGAGCTTCCAAACTTCATTCATGTTCACTGTGCTGCTGAACTTGTTGAACAGTGATAAAGCATCAGAGGGTACACTGAGGACTGTCAGGACGCAAATGTAAGTTGTTTTTTTTCCTTTTACTTTTCAAGTTGACTTTGAACTTTCGACGCTCTGAGCTGTGACACGAAGACTAGTGGCAGAAACCACTGATCTGTACAAAATGGTAAATGGACTGCATTTATAAAGCCGCTTTTCCATCTGCATCAGATGCTCAAAGCGCTTTACAATTATGCCTCACATTCACCCCGATGTCCAGGGTGCTGCCATACAAGGCGCTCACTACACACCGGGAGGAATAGGGGATTAAATACATTGCCCAAGGGCCCTTAATGATTTTCCAGTCAGGTGGGGATTTGAACCACAGATCAGTGCAGAAACCACGTGTCTGAAGAAAAATCCTTGGAAATGTTTTTTGTTGTTGTTGTTTGTTACCTCAAAATTTCTGATTACTGTTTAAAAAACATTTAGAACACTTGTAATTAAAATAGCTAAATCAATAAATGGTTCTTTAAAAACCTTTCCTTTATAAATTAAAACCACCTGTTATTTCAGATTAGATAATTTCTTGTTTAACATAAGGAACCTTTGACATTTATTTTTAGACAAATAAAATAACATGGAAATTTGTACATTTTTAAGTCTGGTAGATTATTACTTGATTGTTCAAGCTACCTCAAGGAGAAGTGCACTGTTTAGGTGATAAATGATAAAATAAGGTGATTAAAATGAAATTATTATATATTTAGCATTTGTTCATTGTTCATTCAGTTTTTTAAAGATCGGATCGGGACTCGGTATCAGCAGATACTCAAAATCAGATGACTCGGAATCGGATCAGGGCCAAAAAAAACCTGATCGGGACATCCCTAGTTGCTATACAGTCATTTTTTTTTTATTTTCTCTTTAAGTGAAAACATTGCAAAAATGGACTCATCAACAAAACCCATGATAGTCGGTGTAACATTACAAACAGGTTACACTCCTTCATGGTTATTTTTGTATGTTTAGACGTCTTATTTAAAAGGTAAGTCTTTCATTGTATGCTCAGAATGTTCAGATCACATCCAATCAAATCCTTGTTACTAGTTGATGCTGTTATTAAAATAACTAATTTTAAATTTCCTGTCTTATCAAACAACTGCAGTGTAAGGTTATATAATCCCTTACGTAAGGGTTGTTTGTTTGTCAGAAATGTACTGAAAGGGTTCTGAGGAATGCTTCATCTCAGCATAAAAAACTACATTAAAACAAAAAATAATGCAATAAAAATAATATGCAAGGGACTTGCTTCTATGACAACAACAAACAGCAAATGACAAGTTTATAATGTGGATGGAGATAAAGGCACTCACCCTCAGCAGGAACAAAGACTCTGCCCAATCAGCTACCATAGATGAACTTTTTTTTATCTTTGTGATAGTTTTCAGGGCTCAATGAAAAAACTGGCCCACACAACACTGGCGAATCAGCACCAGTGCACTATGCACTTAACTTGCTCCACATGGAAAATTAATTTTGAGGCCCATTTAGTCAGCAGGTTGCGCTGTATCTGCAGTCAGCACAGAGCACAGTGCATGTTTTAAAAGGGACATTAACACACTGCTTTGCATTTTAAAGACATTTTATTGCACATATTAACAACAACAACAACAATAATAATGCTATACAAATAAAAAATTACAACTAAAATGTTCAATCAATATTACTCTGGGTGTCCCAGTTTTACGTCTGCACTAATGCACTAATTAAGGAATCATTTTTAAGAGAATAAAATTGTTGAACTTTTTGATAAAATGAAGAAAACAAAGGATCACAAAGAAAGAAAGGAGCAAGTTCAAAATTACATTTTGTTGGCCTTGTGTATATTGGTCATCAATATCATGACTGGCATTACTTAGAGTTGTAATTTAATTTAACTCATTAGACTGTCAAGCTATTTGTATATTCATTATAAAGGAAAAACCAGAGCGTTGACTTTAGAAGAGACTGATTGCTGCCTCCAGCCACTCCTGCAAGACATTTGGAATAAGAGGGTCGGTGGAGTCCTTACGCGACATCCCATCAATCGGCAGCTGCCCAACAGTAGGCCATAAACCTTTGTTTCTGTCTTGATTACACTAAGTGCACAGAGGCCAGATGCGACCCAGTCCAGTCATCAGCTGGTCTGCCAACAGAGTCAGTCAGGACAGGCAGACAGGATGGGGGTGGGGGTCACGCTGGGTCCCTCTGTCCAGGAATAAAGCCATTGTTCTTCATTACAGCTGGTGAGACTGCCTAGGGGTACAGAAGGACAACAAGTCCATTTCCACACCTGTTCTCCATCACCAAGCCTCCTACCAGCTGGGCAAAGAGCCCAACACATCTCAAACAGGTCTGATATGAGTCCGAGAGATCTCAGGTTGTCAGCAGTCAATACAAAACTGACACTCAACTCAAAGTGTCAACTATGTCAATTTATTACTGTTGGCATGTCTCTAAAACATCATTTGGATCATACGGAGGGCTAATTCTTCAATTAAAACAATGATATTGAGCAGCTGTGGGCCACATGTGACCATTCACATGGTACCAACATGACAAAATACTGAGTTGATTTTCAGCAGCAGAGACTGATGCTGTGATCAGCAGATTAAGACACAGATAAAAAAAAACAAACAAAACAAACAAACAAACAAAAACAAACAAAACAGGATTTTGGAAAATCTCAAACGTTCTGCATATAAATAAGAAACGACAGTGTAAAACAGCATAAGTAATAAAACACCACAATTAGTGCTGCAACTATTAATAATTAATGTAATTGATTATTGTATTGATCATTATTTCCTGATTAGTCAATTAATCTAACAATTATTTTTCCAATAAATCTACTGATCATTTTGTGATAACAGTTAATCATTTGGTTAACTTATCAGCAAATCCTAACCATAAGTTCTATCAATGACTTTCAACAATGTATTCAACTATTTTGTCATAAAAAGTACATAAATTAAAAAAAATCAATATATAAAAATATGTAATGTGACATCTCTGGAGAAATAAAACAATAAATAAAGATTATGGTAAAATATATTGCGCCCAGTTTTGCCTTTTCCTGAGACATTTTTTTTTTTACTTTGATGTTTATTTTCTTGATTAATCAATTACTTTTTGGTCCGTAAAGTCAGAAAATTGAGAAAAATGTCAATGTTTACCAAGGCCCAAGATGATATCCCAAAATATCTTGTTTTATCTACAACCTAAAGACAGTCTGTTTATTGTCAAAGAAAGTGCTGATAAACCTGATCAATTTCTGTAGGTGTAAATACAATTCAACAATGTGGTGCTCATACCCAGTAAACAATTTTTAAACTCAAGCTGAATTTAATTATTAAAGCTTGAAAAACAAATCTACATTCTGGTAATGAAAGTAATTTCTTCATTTACAATCAATTATTGCTGACCCAGATCTTTTGCCACAACTGTATTGTTTGCCACTTCTGCTTGTTTCATCTAAGCCAACAAATTAAACTGTCTCACAATGAAAACGCACTGAACAGACTTGATGCTTAGAATACAATAACAAGTGTCACTTTAGTGTTCGACCAGAATAGGGTTTTTTTTCAATAACTGATGCTGATGCCATTTTGTTTTGTTTTTTTTTTTCTTGGAGAGCAAGGCGGCTGATAGCTGGTATGTAATGCCAATGGGGGCTGGGGTTTTTCTATGATGTGCAATTTAACAATTTAATAAGAACAACAAAGCAGCTCTCCTTAAATAATTTATTTAACAGTACTGCTTTTGAAATTGTCTCTATTCATCTTACTGTTTTCGACCAGGTAGCAATC
This sequence comes from Thalassophryne amazonica, assembly GCF_902500255.1. Taxonomy (NCBI): domain Eukaryota; kingdom Metazoa; phylum Chordata; class Actinopteri; order Batrachoidiformes; family Batrachoididae; genus Thalassophryne; species Thalassophryne amazonica. The sequence goes on along the minus strand of NC_047111.1, from coordinate 27,243,811 downwards.
CATTCAGCACCGACACTTTTCCCACTGTTTCAACGCACCTATTTACATTGTTTTAAGGCACTCATCTGTGTGTAAAGTGACATGGCAGAGTCCTAGTGTCACTTCACAGAATCCACACTGATATGCCCACTTGTCAAATGAACCATTTGTTTTATTCCACCTCATGAGAGTAGATATAAGCAAAGGCCAATTATCTTAACATTCATTTAAATTGCCTGATTAATCAGCCACCAAGTTGATTGTCTACCACTACTTTGCTTTATTTGTTGACTTTAAGACACCAGGAAATGTGATTTTCAATGTTAAATTCTCTGAACTAATATACATCCAATCCTTTCAACAAATCAAGGATGAAAATGTTAGGATTTTACCTTTTTGCTGCTCCCCCCCGTGTGTATCTGTTTGTTCTGTGAATCTAGGCTTGGTGTGGCTGACCTTTTGACATCTCGCAACTGCAATCAATGGTCCACTCCTGAGCAGTTTAAAAGACTGGCTCGTTCTCCCACGTCACCAGTGCATTGATTTGTCATCCTGCGCTGACTGCACCCAGCCATCTGCCTACACCGAGCCTCAACATCAGCTGGCCTCAAAGGACTAGTCTGCTCACCACCCTAACCTTTGTACTCTTTTGTCAAATAAATCACATCTTTTTTACAAAGCTGTACCTGTTGTCTATACACTGAGGTCTGAGCCATGCATCTGCATCTCAGCAAAGCCTGACAGGATGAGATGTGTCAAAGAACGGGCAGCTCTTCATTAAATGGGAACATGGGACTACCATCCACAAACATAAGCTTTTAACAAAATTGTATCTACTTTGTTTAACAGCTTGTAATGAGATGTTCACATCTGACTGAGCAACAACAATGTGGGGGTTTTACAGGGCTATTCCACTGAGCATTGTTCCTTCCCATTTATTACCAAATCGGGGCATGTCTGGAAGCATCATAGTAACTTGTTGATCCATCGCTTGGAACACATAGTAGTTACGGACATCATCAGATTTGATATTTTTGAACTCACTGATACGACATGGTACCTTTCAGGTATTTATAGTCTTAATGGCTTTAATCAGGTTTGAACTTCTTTAAACAAGGTATTCATAGAGACTACAGCTTGAAACTTGTTTGATTGTGCTCCATTGGGGTAAAATTTTGAAGCCAAAGCAGCGTTTGTGGCGGTTTTTGTTTAAAGTCGAACAGCTAAATGAAGTATGGCTGAGGGCACAGCTAATTTTCTTTCATTTTTGGGCGGGTTGCCAGGTCTGCACTTTATTAGCCAGCATGTTAGGGGGAAACTGGATTAAGCATCCCATTTTTGCATGTTTTTGGGTTATGGGCAGTCATAGTAGAACGATAATACAAACAGACTAAAGTACCAAGTCTGGCTGCTACACTAAAAATAGATGACATAAGAAATTTATTCATGCATTCAAACTAGAATGAGAACATTTTGTGAAAATTCATGTATTTATATATATGTCACAGGAGGAAAAATAATAATTTCAAGGGGTTTTTAACCAGTGTTTTACAGCCTTGATTCCTGCCGACTAGTTAAATAGAAATTTGATGATTTTATTACAGATATACGTGGTCTGTCCATAAATTAACGGTCCTTTTTATTATTTTTTTAAACTATATGGATTTCATTCATATGTTTTTACATCAGACATGCTTGAACCCTCGTGCGCATGCCTGAGTTTTTCCACGCCTGTCGGTGACGTCATTCGCCTGTGAGCACGCCTTGTGGAGGGAGTGGTCCCGCCCCCTCGTCGGATTTTCATTGTCTGGAAATGGCGGAATGAAAAGGACTTTTTTTCCATCAGAATTTTTTCAGAAGCTGTTAGAGACTGGCACCTAGAAACCATTCAAAAAATTTATCTGGCTTTCAGTGAAAATTTTACTGGCTTCACAGAGAATAAGGAGTTTAACTACAGCTTTAAGGACCCCTTTAAGGACGGTCGGTGCGCCGCGCTGCGAGCTGCGACGATACGGCACAAACCACTGGATCATTTCTAAGCTGATGGCTCTGTGGATATGAGACCGTCGTGTTCCCTTTCTCTGGTTATCACAAGACCTGGACATCAGCCATTTTGCGGCAGATTTCACTTTTAACAAGAGATTTTGTCATGGAAAGCCGCGCGGAGGCTTCGCGCGTCACGAGTGATTCGCTGATGAAGCGAGACAAAGGAACACCTCCGTTTCGGAGTGTTAGAGGACAAGTTGGGACATGTCCAGCTCTCCACAAGTTCTTTTATACTCACTCGACTGGTAAGCACTGAAAGCCGAGATAGACATGTCCCAACTTGTCCTCTAACACTCCGAAACTTCTGTCGGACAAGTAAACACGCTGTTCCAAGTGGGCCAAAATGTTTAATGCCAACGCCTATTCAGTGATGTGTGGAACAAATGTGCCATATGGCACACAACTCATCCGCACAGATCATCATCAATATTTTACCACACTGTACTAAATATTACATAAACATTATAAAACGATAGAACGCTGTCACAGCTGTCAAGCACACATACGTACGCTGCTTTTGTCATTTTAATAGATGCTTAGAGTATAAGTGTTCTACACAGGAAATAACATAATTTTGGAAATTAGATGAAAGTCTTTCAGCAGATACTCAATATTAACTCAGATCAGCAGTAAAGAATAATACTGACTTATGCCTGTTTGGAAAAATGAGAGGTTCCGGCTGAAACACACCATCAACACTTCTAACATTGGAGAACTGATGGATTATTAAAACAGATAATTGCTGCCCTGGTGTTGCTCAGCCCTAATCTAAAGCATGTGCTGTTCCATGTGAAACAATTTTATTTTTGTCGCAGGTTCTGCAGGTTGTTTTTTTTCCTACCTTCAAAAAGGTACCTGAACACAACAAATACATTTCAGGACTCTCTTTCTTCTCACCTACATCACTGCTGAACCGTTACATAACAGGAGGAAAGAAATGGCAACACAGATGCTTGCTTGAGATAAGATAAGTAAGTTGCAAGCCTCAGCGGGTCGGCAGAAGCAGCACACCGCTCACTAACAAGTGCAAGCACAGCGCCCTAGTGTTCAAACTCAATACTGGATTCACATTCTTCTACAGCAGTATGGAACAGAAAGATTAACACAAAAAAGAATAAGTCTGAAAAAGAATAAGAAAATACGAGGTCTGTCCAAAAAGTAACGGACCTTTTTATTTTTTTCAAAAACTATATGGATTTGAATCACATGTGATTGCATCAGCCAAGCTTGAACCTTCGTGCGCATGCGTGACTTTTTTCACGCCTCTCGGTTGTGTCATTCGCCTGTGGGCAGACTTTGTGTGAGCACTGGTCCACCCCCCTCATCGGATTTTCATTGTCAGGGAAATGGCTGAATGATTTGCAGCTTTGCTGCATCAAATTTTTCCAGAAACTGTGAGAGACAGCCAGGTGGACACCATTCGCTAAATTCAGATAGGTTTCAGGGACGATTTTATGGGGATCACACAGACTGAGGAGTGTTACAGCCGGTTTAAAGACCGCCCACAGCGGCTGAGAGCGTGCCGCGTTCCGAGCGGCGATTGACAGGCTGAAACGACCAGATCATTTCCAAACTGAACGCTGTGTTGATCCGGGACGTCGTCTGACTACCACAGAAATGGCAGAAGACGTGGACATCAAGACGTTTTCGGCACATTCCACTGTTACAGGAGTTTTGTCATGGAAAGAGGAGCGGAGGAATGCGGCACAAAACCACCTCCGTGCTGGTCTCACAGGACGGCTTTCAGACGGCTTTCGGTGGCTTTTCAGTCGTGTGACTATCCGAGAAATTGTGGATTAGCTGGACATACCAGAACATGTCCTGTGAGGCTTCATCACGGCGTTGCTTTGCGCCAAGCGGCTCCGTCCCGATGCGCAAATTCCTGTGGTTTTGTCTCGCGCCTTTCGCGGCACGGTGGTGCATTCCTCCGCTTCTCTTTCGTTCGGAACGCAGCGCACCCTCAGCCACTGTGGGCGGTCTTTAAAATGGCTGTAACACTCCTCAATCTGTGTGATCCCCATAAAATCGTCCCTGAAAGCCATCTGAATTTAGCGAATGGTGTCCACATGGCTGTCTCTCACAGTTTCTGGAAAAATTTGATACAGCAAAGCTCCAAATCGTTCAGACATTTTCCTCACAATAAAAATCCGACGAGGGGGGTGGACCACTGCTCACAGGCGAATGACGCAACCGACAGGCGTGAAAAAACTCACGCATGCGCACGAAGGTTCAAGCTTGGCTGATGCAATCACACATGATTCAAATCCATATAGTTTTTGGAAAAAATAAAAAGGTCTGTTACTTTTTGGACAGACCTCGTATGTGTGGAACTATAAAGATACTGAAATATAACAATGAAAATTTTTAGAAATAAATAAAAAAACAAAAAGTGCTTGCGCTTGAAATTTCTTTTAAGTTCTGAGCACATTGCTTTGGCGTTGCGTGAGGCTTCCTGTCAAGGCTGGAATTAAATGATCAAATTCAAAACACTTGCAGTTGGAAAAACCACCATCCACAGTTTACTTTAGAATTCTTGGCCACCGAGTCCTGGAGCACTCTAGGTACTGAAAATGCAAGTCCCAAGGCCCAGCCCCAAGTCTGGGTGTAGCAGACCAAACAGTCTGCCCCTAAAAATTGGTCCACCTTTTGCATCTGCGCATGCGTCATTTCAGACCATAGCAGCACGTCTGAGAGGGAGTCTCTTCACGCAAAGCAATCAAATTGATTAATGGGATTATTAACCATCAGATGAAAGAGCTAAAACCTCTTAAATCATTCTAAAGTCAGTTTTAAGCAGAAACAAGGCTGTTTTAAGCAGAAACGAGGCTAAATTCCGCAAGGCTTTGAAATGTCCAACGCGCACTGAATGCATCAGCTAGCAGCTCGTTTAGCCGTGGCGCTCTAATCACTTCTGCCACCTTTTATGATGAAATGATGCTGAATTTATGCAGAAATGATTGTTGTACAAAAGCTTCAGATATCTATCGCTGAGATAGATGATGACACTGTGCATGTGTTATTAGCCGCAGTTCACGGATTATCACCTTGTTTCTGCTTTAAAGTGCACTCCAGTCATCATCTGTCTTAGCGACAGATATCTGAAGCTTTTGTACAACAATCATTTCCACAAAAATTCAGCATTATTTCATCATAAAAGACAATTAAGGAAGCGATCAGAGCATGGCGGCTACATGAGCTGGTAGCTGATGCGTTCACTGCGTGTCAGTTACTTCAAAGTCTCACAGATTATCGCCTCATTTCTGCTTAAAAAGCCTTGTTTCTTCTTAAAACTGACTTTAGAATGATTCAAGATGTTTTACCTTGTCATCTGGTGGTTAATAATCCCATTAATCCATTTAATCACTTTGGGTGAAGAGACTGTTTTAGACAAGCAGCTGAGCTGTAAAATGACTAATGGGCCTTGGAGGCAGGGCGGACTAATTTTTTGGGGCAGACTGTTCAGTCTGCGACACCAGCAACTCGAGGCAGTGAAAACAAAATGGGGCAGTTTGGTACATTTTGAGCATGAATTTTTTCTTTATCAAAAGTTATTTTGTTCTGAAAATTGTGTGAAAATAAATGATCATCAGGTAAAAAATTATAAGTAACAATGATGAATATTTCAGGGTTTTGTCTGAATTCAGATTTTCTTTTAAATGCCCGGTCTGATGAACAGACATCTCTGAACTGAATATTCTTGCTAACAGTGGCTTCTTCTTTACAGTTACAGTGGGGCAAGAGTATTTAGTCAGCGCCTGATTTTGCAAGTTCTCCTACTTAGAAGGACGAGAGAGGTCTGTAATTTATCATTCATCAACTATGAGAGACAAAATGACAAAAAAAATCCAGGAAATCAACATTTTAGGATTTTTAAACAATTTATTTGTAAATTGTGGTGGAAAATAAGTATTTGGTCACCCACAAACAAGCAAGATTTCTGGCTCTCACAGACCTGTAACTTCTTCTTTAAGAAGTTCTTCTGTCCACCTGTATTAATGGCACCTGTTTGAACTTGTTAACTGTATAAAAGACTCCTGTCCACAGCCTCAAACAGTCAGAGTCCAAAACTCAACCATGGCCAAGACCAAAGAGCTGTCGAAGGACACCAGGAAGACAATTGTGGATGTGCACGAGGCTGGGAAGAGTGAATCTACAATAGTCAAGCAGGTTGGTGTGAATAAATCAACTGTGGGAGCAATTGTAAGAAAATGGAAGACATACAAGACCATTGATAATCTCCCTCGATCTGGGGCTCCACGCAAGATCTCATCCAGTGGCGTCAAATCATGAGTACTCACTCACTCAACACTCATCTTCAACCGCTTTTCTGGGTTTGGATCGCAGGGGCAACAGCTCCAGCATGGGACCCCAGACTTCCCCTTCCCATGCCACATTGACCACCACTGACTGGGGGATCCCAAGGCGTTCCCAGGCCAGTGTGGAGATATAATCTCTCCACCTAGTCCTGGGTCTTCCCCGGTGTCTCCTCCCAGATGGATGTGCCTGGAACACCTCCCTTAGGAGGTGCCCAGGAGGCATCCTTACCAGATGCCCGAACCACCTCAGCTGGCTCCATTCAATGAGAAGGAGCAGCGACTCTACTCCGAGCCTCCCACAGAAGACCGAACTTCTCACCCTATCTCTAAGGGAGACACCAGCCACCCTCCTGAGGAAGACCATTTCGGTCGCTTGTACCCGTGATCTAGTTCTTTCGTTCATGACCCAACACTCATGACCATAGGTGAGAACAGGAATGAAGATTGACCAGTAGATTGAGAGCTTCGCCTTTTGGGTCAGCTCCCTTTTCGTCACAACAGTACAGTAGAGCGAATGCAATACTGCCCCTGCTGCACCGATTCTCCAGCCAATCTCACGCTTCATCGTCCCCTCACTCGTGAACAATACCCTGAGGTACTTGAACTCCTTCACTTGGGGCAAGGCCGTATTCCCTACCCAGAGTAGGCAATCCATCGGTTTCCTGCTGAGAACCATGGCCTCAGATTTAGAGGTGCTGATCTAATTTTAATTTTACCACACACACGCTCTCTCTCACACATACACACATTCTCTCTCTCTCTTCATACAATCACTCAATCCAGCACTCACCTCAGACCCCCCCCCCCCCCCCCCCCCCACACTCATTCATTCACACACAATCTCTCTCTGTCTTTTTTTGGAAGGTGGTGTGAACATTGTCATATGTACATAATGTTCTTTTGTCTCATGAGGAATTATTCCACATTTTGAAAGTCTAAATTTGGAGATATTTTCTATTCTGTTAAGGTCAGTGTCACTGTGAAACCCATGATCTGTTTGGCTGAAGATAAAGGTACTGCAGTACAGTTTGGTTTACTATGTGTGTAATTGGTGTCAAATGGTGAAATGTTGATTTTGAGAAGGACATGAAATGATTATTGTGGAATTGTCGTAATTTTCCGACTGTTCATTTGAATGCCTGTACTGGACTCGGCAGAAAAATCTACTGGCACACCAGCCCCACCACGGTTTTTTTTCACCAGCCGCCACTGCCATCCAGCCTTGTTGATTTTGCATCAAGATGGCGTAAGCATCAACACTGGCAACCTGACGTGCATGAATGCATTAAAACAGTGACATTAATGCTTAAGATTAAATGCTGACATGACACCACTTTTTTTTACTTTACACATCCATATACATATCTGCATAATGTTTCAACTTTTTATATGCAAGATAAACAGAGATTAACAAGATTCTGCTGAGAGATGACAGTGAAACTGTTCTCAGTTTTGCAAAAGTATCACGCTGGTGTGCAAGAACAGGGGTTCCCAAAGTGTGGGCTGCTAATGTACTGCAGGCGGACCATGAGGTCATTAAAAATACATTTAAAAAAGTATTAAATTTTTAATGTTTTTAATAAAGTTGAGAGTTACCCAAAACATTTATTTTGAATTAATTATTTAAAAAAATTATTAAAATGTATCTTAAATTATATATTTTAACATGTAATCAGAGATAATAAATGGGATTGAAGTGATGCATTTTTCTTCTCTATGTGTCTCACCTAAATTAACATATTTCAAAGTGGATCCTCACATTCTTAAATTTGTGAATAGCTGTTTGAGAAGATTTTTGTTATGCCTTAAACACAGAGTGCTCCAGCAACCAACACCATTCATACTGCAGGCAAAAATGACCTGAATGTTTTGTTGTTGTTGTTGTTGTTGTTGTTTTGTGGTTTTTGTGTGTTTGTTTTCTTACCAGCTATAATTTGTATTGATCATGTTTCTCAGTAAGCTCTATCTGATAAGTTGTCACATGGATGACTTTTCACATCTGAATCAGATCAAGGACAAGGTATAAAAGTGAGTCAAACAGGCACATTCATGCTATGCAGAAGAGAACAGATCGGATGATTTTCTAATCGGTTACATGACCAGTGATCAGATTCAACCAGATCTGACAGCATGTATGAAAGAAAAGCCTGATTGTTCACATTACACCAAAATGTCTGATCTGTACATGCAAACTAGAAATATATAGAACAGAAATAAAGTGATTCAGGTCATTTCAAGCATTTATGTGAACACAGCCAAGAAGACAGACTTTGTTTGCAAACAGGCTAAATTGCAGTGTTTATGTGGACTGAGCTCATCCAGCTGGTTCTGAATGCATATCATGTGGTCAATTCTTGGATCTGTGAGCGACTGTGTTTCGGATTCTGTACATCATTCCGGCACAGGAGGCAAGCATTTTAAATTCAAAAGTTAACAGTGAAAGCCAGAGGTGTGATCAGAATATGACTCCTGATTATGAATCCACAAAAGGATTTTGTGAAGTACAAAGGCTGTTAAATTTTCCACAGCCTGTCAGTGTGTGTGTGTATGTGTGGACGTGCTTACTGACAGTGAAATAGTATTCAGCTGCCTCCTTTTTCCATCTCCGATCAATGTTCGACATGGAGGTCCAGTGGATCTGAGCCCACTGAGACAGGAGGAGGCAGTCAGCTGTGAATTCTTTGCCAGAAATCCCTTGCATTTGGAGCACTTGTGTGATCTGATGACAGCATGAGGTGAACTCACAGTGGAGGGGGAGCTGCATTTCCAAAGCTGGCTGCAGCTACTTGCATGCGTTTGTAATGAGAAAACACATCCTGCAATGCTCTGCACAATGTGAGCCTGCACTATGTGCTGAAGGTAAATAATTGAAAGGCTTTGCGCAATTGCGCGCTGAGCTTTGTTTGAAATCAGTGGAGCCGTTTCCACGAACGAAGGTAAACCAGCAGCGTCTAAAGAGCACCACAACTTCTGTCCAGCCTGCACAGCTTTAACTATTACCTCCCCGCAACAGCATCAAAGGCATCTTTCGACTGAATCAGCTCCATTGACGTTAATGCAGAAAATGTGGCACAAGGGCCACTTACATAACAATGTGAACGCGTTCCAAACGCGGACTGCACGTGTGCGTGCAGTGAGGGGGGTGCACGCGCTACGCATGCATGCACGCATGCTTCATGCATCACTGCGCAAAGATAAAAACGTGCACGGTCTCTTTGAGCACTTTACACAGCACACTCGCACAAACGCCGACTTTCTGCTGACGGCGCGCAACACGCACCAAAACCCACTCCAGCCAACACTTGCACGCGTGTGCGTGTTCCGCATCGCGTCACAACGCAACCACAGCTTTATGTTGCCCAGCTAATTCACTTCACTACACCCCAGCGCAGTTTTTCATGCGCGCTGAGAAAACAGTCCCAACACCACGAGACCAAATCACCATTGAAAACCCTGCTGATTTATTGTTCTCTCGCCCACCACCAAACATGCACAAATGCTATGAAGCACTTTAAGAGGAATGCAATGCCAGTAAAATGTGCTTTACAATTCGGCTTACATTATAAACCCCGAGAGGCACTTATTTTATGCACACTGTCGCTTTTACGACGAGTTTCCACTTCGTTCTCATCATCTCCAAAGAAATCCAGCCGGCGGGCAGCGACCGCAGACTAAAAAAAAAAAAATGACATTATGAGCAAATTAGAGGCTTTTTCCTTCAGCTACTGCTTGGCCGAATTAACCAAAATGAACTACATTTTCTTTCCAAGTAGTTAACGACCATACAGGGTTGTATGATTTGTGCCCCAGCAGCGTCACATTTAATTGGCCGAGTTTTGAACGGATTCGCTGCAGCGGTTCTCACTCCGCTGTTGCAAAAGTAAACGAGGCTGAATTCAGACCAAACAAGCGCTCGTTTGTCAGCTGTACTCTCTCCTGCAGGGCAAACCACAGACGGCACTCATGTTCACACCGTGCACATGCCAAACGTACACGATTCCAGTCTTTTTATGCTCTTATTTCAACTTTACGGACAGCATCAATATTTTTTACCCCGACTCACACATCATCCATCCAACGCCGCGACCAGCAAATGCACCAAACACGGCGACACAATCGGACTCCTCCGTTCCATGCAGCGTGGAAATCTGGCAGGAAAGTGACAAACTGAAGTCCTACCTTTGTGAAGAACCGCTGGAAAGACGAATAAAAAGAGAATAGTGACGAGAGAGCCGCTGCCAGCGTGCGCCATGTTGGACACCTGCTTCAGTATGGCAGAGAGGCTGCTTCACCTCCAGCGCGTTCACACGCACGCAGCCCACTGCGTCCACAGCCACAGCATCACCGGCGCGCAAACTTCGCCAAACACTTCAATGCGCATTCACTGCGCCACGAGGGGCACTTTACTCAACACTCTTAATGGCATTTGCAGCAATTATTCCAATTTGGCAATTTTAAAAATTGCTCTGATTGCCCTACAGGGGGCGTAGCAGCATCAGTTTCCTTATTGACCACCAATAGTGAGAAGGGGCTCTTTGCACACCAACATCAGTGAAGCTGCAACACTCTTAAAAGAGTCACATTGCACAACTTTGATTTTAAAATACCTGGTTAATGTATGTGCTTAATGCAGACTTTGTACCCAAAAACATATACACACACTGAGCAGAGCAGGGAGCTCAATGGGACTGGACGTGGGATACCTATATGGTTGAGTTCTTAGGCACTTCATCTGCAAGATCCTAGTCCACCCAATTGTAAATGGGAACCAGTCATTGGCTAGAGTAGGAACTTGTGATGGACTGACATCCAATCCAGGGGGAGTCCTACAGAATCTAAGGATAGGCACCGGCACCATTGGGCACAGGGGCAAAGAGTTGTATGTAAAACTTTGGGCACCCCTGATGATTTCCATGATTTTCATTTATAAATCACTGGTTATTTGGATCAGCAATTTCAGTTAAATATATCATATAGCAGACAAACAGTCATATTTGAGAAGTGAAATGAAGTTTATAGGATTTACAGAAAGTGTGCAATAATTCTTTAAACAAAATTAGGCAGGTGCATAAATTTGGGCACCGCAACAGAAAAATTTTGGTTGAAGGTATTTTGGACCTTTCTTCTTTACAAAACATCTCAGGTTTGTTGGTTACTGAGCATGGACAGCCCACTTAAAATCACACCACAGATTTTCAATAATATTCAGCTCTGGGGACTGAGATGGCCATTCCAGAACATTGTACTTGTTCCTCTGCATGAATGCCTTAGTAGAGTTTGAGCAGTGTTTAAGGTCGTTATCTTGTTAAAAATCCAGCCCCGGCGCAACTTCAGCTTTGTCAGTGATTTATGAACTTTGTTCTCAAGAATTTGATGATATTGACTGGAATCCATGTGACCCTCAACTTTAACAAGATTCCCAGTACCTGCACTGGCCACACAGCCACACAGCATGATGGAACCACCTTCAAATTTTACTGTAGGTAGCAAGTGTTTTTCTTGGAATGCTGTGTTCTGTTTCAGCCATGCATACTGCCCCTTGTTATGTCCAAATAACTCAATTTTTGTTTCATCAGTCCAAAGCACCTTGTTCCAAAATGAAGCTGGCTTGTCTAAATGTGCTTTAGCATACTTCAAGCGCCTCTGTTTGTGGAGTGTACGAAGAAAAGGCTTCCTCTGCATTACAGCATCATACAGCATCTCTTTGTGCAAAGTGTGCTGTATAGGTTAACAATGCACAGAGACACTATCTGCAGCAAGATCATGTTGTAGGTCTTTGGAGTAAGTCTGTAGGTTGATTATGACTGTTCTCACCATCCTTCGCTTCAGCTTAGCTGAGATTTTTCTTGGTCTGCACTTCAGGCCTTAACTACTACTGTGCCTGCGGTCTTTCATTTCCTCACTATGTTCCTCACAGTGGAAACTGACAGCTGAAATCTCTGAGATAGATTTTTGTATCCTTCCCCTAAAACCAAGATATTGGACAATCTTTGTTTTCAGGTCATTTGAGAGTTGTTTAGAGGGTCCCATGTTGCCACCCATTCAAAGAGATGCAAAGAGGGGAAACATTTGCAAATGACCACCTTAAATACCCTTTCTCATGATTGGATTCACCTGTGTAAGGAGGCCAAGGGTCAATGAGCTTAATAAACCAATTCTGTGTTCCAATAATTAGTGCTAAATGTATTCAAATCAATAAAATGACAAGGGTGAGCAAATTTATGCACCTGCCTAATTTTGTTTAAATAATTATTGCACACTTTCTGTGAATACTAGAAACTTCATTTAATTTCTCAAATATCAGTGTGTTCGTCTGCTATGTGATATATTTAACTGAAATTTCTGATCCAGACAACCAATGATTTATAATGGAAAATCATGGAAATTATCAGGGGTGCCTAAACTTTTGCATACAACTGTATATAGAACTGAGGTAACTCATCCCATTGGTGAAAAAAAAAGATGCACATTCAACTCAGCTACATGGGGTGTAAGCCTAAATGACAGCTCCAATCCCCAATAACTGAGGACTATAGGAGGAGGAAGGGCGTTCACTGTTAATTTGTTCAAATCTCAGCTACATTGGGTGCAGTAGCCATTGAATTTGGGGTGACAATACCAAGCCTGGATGAATGCATTGCACAGGAAGGGCACAAATTTTGGTGTAAATTTTGCTCAGTCGAACACACTGATCACAAATCGAATTTCCATACCAAATCAGTTAAGACCTGGCAGGCCAGGACAATCATGACTGCTACCAGTGCCGTTGTCCAGCAGGGTGCTGACAGAAATTGAGCCGCTGTTGCACAACTAATAATAAGAGGCAGAGAACGTTTTGAAGAGGAGGAAAATATAATCCCTCCAGCATGTCCTGGGTCTTCCCCTGGGCCTCCTCCCAGCTGGACATGCCTGGAAGACCTCTCTAGGGAGACGACCAGGGAGCATCCCAGCCAAGTCTCACGTTTTTCGTGACTGTTTTTTTTTAACTCACTATTACTAACCTTACTCCTACCCCCAATCCTAACCCTAACCACAACCTAACCCTACTCCTTCCCCTAATCCTAACCATAACCACTCTGACCCCCCCCCCCCCCCCGCCCGCTGCACTTTTAATTACGTGCACCCCTCACGCAATGAATTAGAATAAATTTGTGCTCCCATAATGAAAATTTTGCACTTTTCATGACAATATGACGTGTGCTGCTGAATCACGACATGCAGTGAGACTGGGTTGGGCATCCTTACCTGGTGCCCGAACCACCTCAGATGGCGCCTTTCAATATGAAAGAAGTAGCAACTCTACTTCGAGTTCCTAAACTTGGATTGGGGTCACCCCGCCTGGATTAGGGATACTGAGACCTCCACCTGATGCCAGGCCTGGGCGGAGCTCACAGGTGAGTGCCTGGTGGCCAGGTCTACAGTCGTGGGACTCGTTTGGGCTCAGCCAGAAGAAACAACGTGGTGCCATCACCATATGGGCTCACCACCCTCAGGGGGGTCTGTACAGGGTCTGGTGCACTGTTTTTCTGGCAGTGGACAGGGGTAAATGCTCACACGGACTGACACTCAGTTAATAGAATTTGGGTGGACAAACCTCAAATTGCATTTTCATGAAGGAAAAGACCAACATGGAAAATACGGACGATTTTGCACATTTGAAAGATGCAATCCTCAATGTGCACTGTTAGTAAATCAGCAGAGGTCATGAGGAAGTAATGGCAGATATGGCATGAAGAAAAGGTATATAGAAGGGCAGCTGGTGGTAGAGTTTGCAAAAATGATGAAAATGGCTTTTGTGAATATATATTTTAAGAAGGGGGGGGAGCATAGGGTGATGACATATAAGAGTGGAGGAAGGTGAAGGAGATGCAACCAAAAAGAAACTGGAGACTGTATGTTGGTGACAGGGGAGAGTGTAGCTAGACAGCATCAGATGGTGGTTTGTAGGATGATGCTGGAGGTGAAGAAAGAGGAGACTGAGAGCTGTGGTGAGGGAGAGAATTAGGAAGGTACTGGGTGCAGAGGTGTCAAATCCAGCTTCAGAAAGTAAAAGTCCAGCCACGTTTGTTCCATCTTCCCAATAAACCAGGTGATTATAATTAGTTCAGCTATTCAGGCAGGTGGATTAGCTAATTATTGAGATCACCTGTTTTAGTTGCACAGGTAGAAACAACATATGGGAGGGTTTTTACTTTCTGAAGCCGGATTTGACACCTCTGACTGGGTGTGACATCTGGACATCGAGAAGGAAGACAATGACACTTGGTGGTGGAAAGAACATGTGCAAAGAAGTATAAGGAGGAAGAGACTGGCACAAAAGAACTGGAATAGCTGGAGAGATGATAAAAGTAGACAGGATTAACAAGAAGATTCAGCGTGGAGTGAAAAGTGTCAAAGGCTAAGGAAAAGGCATATGGCAAGCTGGACATGAAGTTGAATACTTATGAAAGAGGAAAGGACTTGTACCAGACAAAGGGTCCAAGCTAGAAAAATGTGCAGCAGGTTGACAAATGAGGCAAATGGTAATGTGCTAACAAGGGAGAAAAGTGCATTGAGAAGATAGAGAGAGTATTTTGAGGAGCTGATGAATGAAAAAAATGAGAGAGAGAGAGAGAGAGAGAGAGAGAGAGAGAGAGGGCTGGATGATATAGACAGCAAATCAGGAAGTGCAGTGGGTTAGTGAGAATGAAGTGAGGGCAGCTATGAAGAGAATGAAAACTGAAAAGGCAGTTGGTCCAGATTACATACCAATGGAGGAATGGAAATGTTCACAACTGATGGCAGCTGAGGTTTTTTTTTTTTTTTTTTAAATGGACCAGATGTTGGACCTGCAAATGTTAGTGTAATATCTCTGGGGTGACCAAACCTAAAGTCGGTGAGATCTAGCCACTTCCAGGTATTTGCAGGTCAAACAGCAGTGCTGCTGCATCCTGCTGTTGATATTTTCCAAGCTCCTTTGACAGCAATGGAAGATGATGAACCACCACCAATCTGGACCTGAGCACCACTGTGCAGCCGACTAGGTAAGAGTACAGAAAAATTCCTACTTAAGTTAAGTACCATTATTTCCTTTAAGCAGCAGTTGTCACAGGGGTCACTCGGACCCTGTGGTTAATACCAAAATGTCAAAAAACAAAAGGTTTACTTTACGTGTTCCTGCCTGAACAAGCCCACTGTGTCAACACAAACTGCAATTTATGTTAAAAGATGTCATCATGACCAAAAACAGTTCACTGGTCTTCATTTATAGCTATCACAATACAAAATGTCCAAGATTAATGGCCAGTAGTATTTTTTAATCACCGATGGAAATTTTGCAGATACAGTCAGTGACTAACTCAATGAGTCAGAGATTCAATGACTGACTCCATTATGCTGATGTGTGCTCTGCTAATCACAGGGAACAAGTGTGAGTAAAGAAAAAGTAAATGAACCAAACAAGAGGCAGCAACTGCCAGGGGCCACCCCCCATATTATTTTCTCAGTGTTATAATTGTAGTAGGAACCTCTCTGGGCCCCTAGAATTCTTCTCCTTTTTCGCCCTTTTCAGCACAACACAATTAAAATGAAGTCATCACATCAGAGTGATAGGCCTACTTTATTTTATATGGGCCATATTTACCAATATGGCCCAAAATCATGCTTCACTGATCATCTCCTTCTTTTGATTGCTTCAGTTCAGGGTTGACACCACAGAGATCCATCTCCATCTGTCCACTGCATCTTCCACTTTCACACAAACAACCTGTATATTCTCCCTCAGGACATCCACAAACCCGATGTTTGATCTTCTACTCCTGTCTGGTGGCTCCATCCTCAGCATCCTTGTCCCTATAATCAATCAATCAATCAATTTTTTTATATAGCGCCAAATCACAACAAACAGTTGCCCCAAGGCGCTTCACATTGCAAGGCAAGGCCACACAACAATTATGTAAAACCCCAACGGTCAAAACGACCCCCTGTGAGCAAGCACTTGGCTACAGTGGGAAGGAAAAACTCCCTTTTAACAGGAAGAAACCTCCAGCAGAACCAGGCTCAGGGAGGGGCAGTCTTCTGCTGGGACTGGTTGGGGCTGAGGGAGAGAACCAGGAAAAAGACATGCTGTGGAGGGGAGCAGAGATCGATCACTAATGATTAAATGCAGAGTGGTGCATACAGAGCAAAAAGAGAAAGAAACAGTGCATCATGGGAACCCCCCAGCAGTCTACGTCTATAGCAGCATAACTAAGGGATGGTTTAGGGTCACCTGATCCAGACCTAACTATAAGCTTTAGCAAAAAGGAAAGTTTTAAGCCTAATCTTAAAGTAGAGAGGGTGTCTGTCTCCCTGATCTGAATTGGGAGCTGGTTCCACAGGAGAGGAGCCTGAAAGCTGAAGGCTCTGCCTCCCATTCTACTCTTACAAACCCTAGGAACTACAAGTAAGCCTGCAGTCTGAGAGCGAAGCGCTCTATTGGGGTGATATGGTACTACGAGGTCCCTAAGATAAGATGGGACCTGATTATTCAAAACCTTATAAGTAAGAAGAAGAATTTTAAATTCTATTCTAGAATTAACAGGAAGCCAATGAAGAGAGGCCAATATGGGTGAGATATGCTCTCTCCTTCTAGTCCCCGTCAGTACTCTAGCTGCAGCATTTTGAATTAACTGAAGGCTTTTTAGGGAACTTTTAGGACAACCTGATAATAATGAATTACAATAGTCCAGCCTAGAGGAAATAAATGCATGAATTAGTTTTTCAGCATCACTCTGAGACAAGACCTTTCTGATTTTAGAGATATTGCGTAAATGCAAAAAAGCAGTCCTACATATTTGTTTAATATGCGCTTTGAATGACATATCCTGATCAAAAATGACTCCAAGATTTCTCACAGTATTACTAGAGGTCAGGGTAATGCCATCCAGAGTAAGGATCTGGTTAGACACCATGTTTCTAAGATTTGTGGGGCCAAGTACAATAACTTCAGATTTATCTGAGTTTAAAAGCAGGAAATTAGAGGTCATCCATGTCTTTATGTCTGTAAGACAATCCTGCAGTTTAGCTAATTGGTGTGTGTCCTCTGGCTTCATGGATAGATAAAGCTGGGTATCATCTGCGTAACAATGAAAATTTAAGCAATACCGTCTAATAATACTGCCTAAGGGAAGCATGTATAAAGTGAATAAAATTGGTCCTAGCACAGAACCTTGTGGAACTCCATAATTAACTTTAGTCTGTGAAGAAGATTCCCCATTTACATGAACAAATTGTAATCTATTAGACAAATATGATTCAAACCACCGCAGCGCAGTGCCTTTAATACCTATGGCATGCTCTAATCTCTGTAATAAAATTTTATGGTCAACAGTATCAAAAGCAGCACTGAGGTCTAACAGAACAAGCACAGAGATGAGTCCACTGTCCGAGGCCATAAGAAGATCATTTGTAACCTTCACTAATGCTGTTTCTGTACTATGATGAATTCTAAAACCTGACTGAAACTCTTCAAATAGACCATTCCTCTGCAGATGATCAGTTAGCTGTTTTACAACTACCCTTTCAAGAATTTTTGAGAGAAAAGGAAGGTTGGAGATTGGCCTATAATTAGCTAAGATAGCTGGGTCAAGTGATGGCTTTTTAAGTAATGGTTTAATTACTGCCACCTTAAAAGCCTGTGGTACATAGCCAACTAATAAAGATAGATTGATCATATTTAAGATCGAAGCATTAAATAATGGTAGGGCTTCCTTGAGCAGCCTGGTAGGAATGGGGTCTAATAGACATGTTGATGGTTTGCATGAAGTAACTAATGAAAATAACTCAGACAGAACAATCGGAGAGAAAGAGTCTAACCAAATACCGGCATCACTGAAAGCAGCCAAAGATAAGGATACGTCTTTGGGATGGTTATGAGTAATTTTTTCTCTAATAGTTAAAATTTTATTAGCAAAGAAAGTCATGAAGTCATTACTAGTTAAAGTTAAAGGAATACTCGGCTCAATAGAGCTCTGACTCTTTGTCAGCCTGGCTACAGTGCTGAAAAGAAACCTGTGGTTGTTCTTATTTTCTTCAATTAGTGATGAGTAGTAAGATGTCCTAGCTTTATGGAGGGCTTTTTTATAGAGCAACAGACTCTTTTTCCAGGCTAAGTGAAGATCTTCTAAATTAGTGAGACGCCATTTCCTCTCCAACTTACGGGTTATCTGCTTTAAGCTGTGAGTTTGTGAGTTATACCACGGAGTCAGGCACTTCTGATTTAAAGCTCTCTTCTTCAGAGGAGCTACAGCATCCAAAGTTGTCTTCAATGAGGATGTAAAACTATTGACGAGATACTCACTTACAGAGTTTAGGTAGCTACTCTGCACTGTGTTGGTATATGGCATTAGAGAACATAAAGAAGGAATCATATCCTTAAACCTAGTTACAGCGCTTTCTGAAAGACTTCTAGTGTAATGAAACTTATTCCCCACTGCTGGGTAGTCCATCAGAGTAAGTGTAAATGTTATTAAGAAATGATCAGACAGAAGGGGGTTTTCAGGGAATACTATTAAGTCTTCAATTTCCATACCATAAGTCAGAACAAGATCTAAGATATGATTAAAGTGGTGGGTGGACTCATTTACATTTTGAGCAAAGCCAATTGAGTCTAATAATAGATTAAATGCAGTGTTGAGGCTGTCATTCTCAGCATCTGTGTGGATGTTAAAATCGCCCACTATAAATTATCTTATCTGAGCTAAGCACTAAGTCAGACAAAAGGTCTGAAAATTCACAGAGAAACTCACAGTAACGACCAGGTGGACGATAGATAATAACAAATAAAACTGGTTTTTGGGACTTCCAATTTGGATGGACAAGACTAAGAGTCAAGCTTTCAAATGAATTAATGCTCTGTCTGGATTTTTGATTAATAAATAAGCTGGAATGGAAGATTGCTGCTAATCCTCCGCCTCGGCCCATGCTACGAGCATTCTGGCAGTTAGTGTGACTCGGGGGTGTTGACTCATTTAAACTAACATATTCATCCTGCTGTAACCAGGTTTCTGTAAGGCAGAATAAATCAATATGTTGATCAATTATTATATCATTTACTAACAGGGACTTAGAAGAGAGAGACCTAATGTTTAATAGACCACATTTAACTGTTTTAGTCTGTGGTGCAGTTGAAGGTGCTATATTATTTTTTCTTTTTGAATTTTTATGCTTAAATAGATTTTTACTGGTTATTGGTGGTCTGGGAGCAGGCACCGTCTCTACAGGGATGTGGTAATGAGGGGATGGCAGGGGGAGAGAAGCTGCAGAGAGGTGTGTAAGACTACAACTCTGCTTCCTGGTCCCAACCCTGGATAGTCACGGTTTGGAGGATTTAAGAAAATTGGCCAGATTTCTAGAAATGAGAGCTGCTCCATCCAAAGTGGGATGGATGCCATCTCTCCTAACAAGACCAGGTTTTCCCCAGAAGCTTTGCCAATTATCTATGAAGCCCACCTCATTTTTTGGACAACACTCAGACAGCCAGCAATTCAAGGAGAACATGCGGCTAAACATGTCACTCCCGGTCCGATTGGGGAGGGGCCCAGAGAAAACTACAGAGTCCGACATTGTTTTTGCAAAGTTACACACCGATTCAATGTTAATTTTAGTGACCTCTGATTGGCGTAACCGGGTGTCATTACTCCCGCCGTGAATTACAATCTTACCAAATTTACGCTTAGTCTTAGCCAGCAGTTTCAAATTTCCTTCAATGTCACCTGCTCTGGCCCCCGGAAGACATTTGACTATGGTTGCTGGTGTCGCTAACTTCACATTTCTCAAAACAGAGTCGCCAATAACCAGAGTTTGATCCTCAGCGGGTGTGTCGCCGAGTGGGGAAAAACGGTTAGAAATGTGAACGGGTTGGTGGTGTACACGGGGCTTCTGTTTAGGGCTACGCTTCCTCCTCACAGTCACTCAGTCGGCCTGCTTTCCCGGCTGCGTGGGATCTGCCAGAGGATCTGGCAGGGCTTCTTTAACTGCTAACAATTCCCGGTTGCCGACATCACAATCAGTTTCCGTGGGCGTTAAGCACTGCAAATAAACTGAACATGGGTGCATTGTGTTGTCCTACACAGCTCTCTGGGACAATACTGCTTCTAACCCTAACTCAGAGGTGTCTATTTCAACAATAAATTGTCTCTCAGGGTCAGGTTGGGTGAGTATTGGTGCTGTGGAGACGTGACGTTTCAGAGTGTGGATTGCAGTGTCAGCTCGTGGAGTCCAGTGGAATGTGACCTTGGGCAAAGTTAATGCAGTGAGAGGAGCTGCGATCTGACTGTAACCGCAGATTAGCTGTAGATAAAAATTAGCAAACTCAAGAAACTGTTGCACTTGTTTGTGAGTTGATGGAACGGGCCAGTCAGTAACAGCTGTAACCTTGGAGGAGACCGGATTAATACGACTAGGAGATGCTATGAACCCATGGAAGTCATGGGGCTCAGGAGGAGCAAGGAGCCACTCAGGAGACAGGGTGACCGATTTTGGACTGGTCTCCCAGTGTGGAGTTGCTGAACTGCCCCGGACGGCCAGTCAACTTGGGGGTTGTGCTTGACTACCCAGGGGTGCCCAAGAACTAAGGGTGATGTGGAAGGAACAACGAAAAAGTGGATTTGATCCCGATGATTACCAGAAAGAAAGAAGGAGATCGCAAGTACAAGCGGCCGAGATGAGTTTCCTCCGCAGGGTGGCTGGGCGCTCCCTTAGAGATAGGGTGAGGAGCTCGGTCACTCGGGAGGAGCTCGGAGTCGAGCCGCTGCTCCTCCATGTCGAAAGGAGCCAGTTGAGGTGGCTCGGGCATCTTTTCCGGATGCCCCCTGGACACCTCACTGGAGAGGTGTTCCGGGCATGTCCCATCAGGAGGAGGCCCCGGGGAAGACGCAGGACACGCTGGAGGGACACGTCTCTCAGCTGGCTTGGGAAGGCCTTGGGGCTCCCCCGGAGCATCTGGGGGAGGTGTGTGTTGATCGGGAGGTCTGGGCGGCTTTGCTTGAGCTGCTGCCCCCGCGACCCAACTCCGGATAAAGCGGAAGACAATGGATGGATGGATGGAAGATATTTATTGTAAGGACAAAATAATTAGATGCGCTGAGGGTGCCTGCAGAATGTAGAGTGGCCTGCCTCCTGGAGGTGAAAATAGGGAGTTGCAGTATCCCGAGCCAGTCTTGAAGGAGAACTGAAAGTAGAGGTTCAGGGACCAGGACCAGATGGATCGCATGACTCAGAGACCAGGAACTAAGGGAAATGAAGACACAGGTGATGATGAGTCAATGCACTCGTAACGCTGGAAGCCTTAAACAGTCACAGTTCACAGAAGGCTTAAAATAGGGTTGTTCACAGTTCAGGGAATAATGTTCTCCTCTTACGAAATAAGGTTTACTGTTCAGAAAGAGTTCACAGTTCATTAATGGTCTCCAGAGGTCAGAGGTCAAATCCTGCGTGTTTGTGACGCAGTTCCAATTAAGCAGGACTTAGACAGCTGGGCTCTTCGCAGTTCAATGTCAGAGTTCATGCAGTTCTTAGGAAGAGTTCTTGGAACAGTTCTTTCATCTTAGCACAGTCAATGACAGGAACGAGTGAGAATGGGATTCCACTGAGACAAAAAGGAACTTCACTAGCGTGAAGCAGAGCCACGCTCTGAGCTGAGAGCCAAGGAGTTCCAAGGTGACTTGCTGTGCAGGGATCCAGGAGCCAGGAACCAGGGTAGCTTGGATTCACTTAGGAAAGCGTCTGGAACACCAAGAAAGACAGTTTGCTCTGATATGGGAATTAGAGAGTCGGCCAGGTTACCTTGAGTTTAGCTGCGGGAAGCGCCTACATCTTAGGTGCATGGGAGCGGCAGGAAGACATGGTCAAGGTCACAGTGAAGCAATCAGGCTTGGTCCACATGGAACGGTCTGGATCATGGGTCACGGATCATGAAGAGTCTGTCAAGAACCTGGCCCCAGCAAAGGTACACCAACCAAGAATCCGGCCTACTGATCAGAAAGTCTGAGTTTATATAGTCTGTGGCTCATTAGCTGCTCATACACTCCAGGTGTGCAGATGAGCGGTAAGGAGCAGCCGATGTAGAACTCAACAGAGGGGCCAAAACAATCAAAACCAGGGATCGGGGGAACCATGACACAGTCTTCAAAGCACTTGACTTTGGGGGTAAAGCATACTTGGTTCTGTGTTACGTTTGGAAGCCAGGAAGAAGGCTTAGTTGAACCCCAACAGCAGGTAGCCAGGACTCAGGGATATAATGCAAAAACCAAAATTTAATTTAATTTAATTTGCTTATAATGCGCCAAATCACAGCAAAAGGCGCCTTACATAAAACAAGTCAACATAAAATTGAATAAATAATTAAAAATGAATAAAAAATTCAAATACATAAATAAAAACAGAAGTAAAAGAATAAAACAAATAAAAATAAAAACTATAAAACTAATAAAAACGCATATGTTCCTCTACACAGGTGCAGCCACTTTGGATATCAGTGCTCAGTCTTTTTTAAGGCACTCTCCTCTGTGAGTTGGTACTAGATGTAAGCATTCCATTGTGATCTTCTCTCAGGTTCCTGGTCTGTTTCAAGGATTTTGATTCCATGTTATTTATAATTGGCCTCTTTGGCACCTGCTCTTGACTTTTTAGCCTATTACCCTAACTGCAATGTCTTTCCTGAGCATTAAAATATTTTGTCTGTCACCTATTTGGATTTTCCAGTTATGACCCAGGCCTGTTTGACTACCACACCCTGGAGCATATTCCAGCAGTCATAGGGTGTGAGGCAGGGTCAGTGGTGGGCACAGTTCCACTAATCCACTAACCACTAATGATCAAATCTAATGTTTCATTTGCGGATTAGCTTTTCAGATATCTTTGAAAACCATCAGCGGACCAATTAGCTTCCGATAAATTTAGGTCCAATAATTTTTAGACCACTAACATATTTTTGCAGGCACAGTGAATCAAGCTTAACAGTTAAAACATTTGTGAAGCCTGAAATCAAAGATTTTAGTGCCTGCCTGTTGCATGCTTTGTAGCAGACAGACACCTATGAGAGGTACAGCTCTATCCTCTGCAGGCAGAGGATAGCTGACTACCCAAGAGAAAGAATGAGGGAGAAAAAAAAAAATCTAATTTTTCTTCACAACATACAGACTCACTGGCATATCACCCAAGTAATGCACAGGCAGATAGCTTTGACCTATGGTTAAAATTTTAAACAAACTAATTCCGGATAAGTTATTTAAATTAACTTCATGTCTGTTGTTTTATAAAGTGAAAATATCATCTATATGTTTTAGTTTTAAAGTAATGCACTAATTTTGAAGGTTTTAGCATCGGGACACACATGCCTCAGTGCATTATGAGCAAATTAGTTTCCTGACAGACACGAGTGGTTCGTTGGTCCGTATAACATACACAACTTACTGAAACATGTGCTGGGTTTCACAAATAAATCTGTATTTGTAAATACGTAATTTTTTTCATTTGTAAAAAAAAGGCAATTCGAAAACTGAAAATTCTCTTTGTTAAGTGGATTCAGCACTTTTGCCATAGGCTGCAGTGTTCATGGCAGTATGAAATACTTAGTGCCACACATTCGCCTTATTGAGGTTTCAAATCCCGCAAAATCTCGCAAAACTTCGAAGAGGTTGCTGTGCTGTGAGATGTCAACGTTGAGAACTGCATTGAAATGCTCAGATAATGCTGCACTTTAACTGCTGCACATGGAGAACAGCATTAACATCGTAACATAAACTCTGTATATTGTGACTAAAATTCTTGTAAATATATTCTCTGGGTTTATAGATGTTATTGTGTTTGTTTTATGTATTTATGTGTCTCTTCTGTATCTGTGTTACTGCTGTGGGAACACTCCCGTTCAAAATATCACAATCTACAACACCAATTCCAATGAAGTTGGGACATTGAATAAAATGTAAATAAAAACAGAATACAATGATTTGCAAATCCTCTTCAACCTATATTCAATTGAATACACCACAAAGACAA
The DNA here is from genome assembly GCF_902500255.1 of Thalassophryne amazonica. NCBI lineage: Eukaryota > Metazoa > Chordata > Actinopteri > Batrachoidiformes > Batrachoididae > Thalassophryne > Thalassophryne amazonica. The sequence goes on along the minus strand of NC_047111.1, from coordinate 27,219,452 downwards.
GATATTTAATGTTCAAACTGATAAACATTATTGTTTTGTGCAAATATTTGTCATTTTGACATGGATGAGTGCAACACATTTCAAAACGTTGGGGCAGTGGTATGTTTACCACTGTGTTACATCACCTTTTCTTCTAACAACACTCAATAAGCATTTGGAACTGAGGACACTCATCACTGGGTATAAAAGGAGCATCCCCAAAAGTCTCAGCTGTTCACAAGCAAAGATGGACCGAGGATCACCACTTTGTGAACAACTGCATGAATAAATAGAGCAATGTTTCTCAACATTCAGTTGCAAGGAATTTAGAGATTCCATCATCTACCGTCCATAATATAATCAGAAGATTCAGAGAATCTGGAGAACTTTCTACATGTAAGTGGCAAGGCCAAAAAACAACATTGAATGCCCGTGACCTTCATTCCCTCAGGCAGCACTGCATTAAAAACCAACATAAACTGTGTAAAGGATCTTACCGCGTGGGATCAGGAACACTTCAGAAAAGCATTGTCAGTTATCACAGTTCATTGCTACATCTACAAGTGCATGGTAGTGTTAAAACTCTACCATGTAAAGTGAAAGCCAAACATCAACAACATCCAGAAACGCTGCTGCCTTCTCTGGGCCTGAGCTTATTTGAAATGGACAGATGCAAAGTGGAAAAGTGTGCTGTGGTCTGATGAGTCCACACTTCAAATTGTTTTTGGAAATCATGGACGTCGTGTCCTCCAGACAAAAGAGGAAAAAGACCATCCAGATTGTTACCAGTCCAAAGTTCAAAAGCCAGCATCTGTGATGGTATGAGGGTGTGTTAGAGCCCATGGCATGGGCAACTTACATATCTGTGATGGCACCATCAATGCCGAAAGGTACATCCAGGTTTTGGAGTAACACATGCTGCCATCCAAGCAACGTCTATTTCAGGGACGTCCCTGCTTATTTCAGCAAGACAATGCCAAGCCACATTCTGCATGTGTTACAACAGCATGGCTTCGTAGTAAAAGAGTGTGGTTACTAGACTGGCCTGCCTGCAGTCCAGACCTGTTGCCCATTGAAAATGCGTGGCGCATTATGAAGTGCAAAATACGACAGCGGAGACCCCGGACTGTTGAACAACTGAAGTCGTACATCAAGCAAGAATGGGAAAGAATTCCACCTACAGACCTTCAACAATTAGTGTCCTCAGTTCCCAAATGCTTATTGAGTGTTGTTAGAAGGAAAGGTGATGTAACACAGTGGTAAACATACCCCTGTTGTGAAAGTGTAGGAACACGGACCCACAACAGGGGGCGCAATGAACGGACAATGGAGAAGGTAAATAACAAGATTTACTTCTGTGAAACAAGCACAATTAATATAACAAACACAATTTGGGGTCGAATCCGCTGGTGTCGTGTGGGCAGGCTCGAAGGTAGGAGACGTCCGTCTCAGTCGAACCGGAACCACCCAGATCTCCTCTGCCACCGAACCCTGGAAATACTGGAACCGCCAAGTCCCGCATTCCCAGGTGGCCACTGCCTCCGCTCGTCGGATCCGGTACTGCTGGCAGGAGAGAGCAACAACACACAGGCGTGGATGACCGCACCCAGTAACGGAGAGGGGAGAAGCCGCCTCCACCTCTTGTCAAAGAACAGCAGGAAGGTGAGTACTTATCCAAACAATGAAGCTATCTGTAGTCACCAGTCCTGAAAAGGTTTAACGGGTTTAGCTGGTTATGCGATATATAAATGCAGAGAATACTACCTTAGTCTTAGGCGATATCTCGGCACTGAGGTGGAGACGCCGTCCTCCTGATATACCTCTGTGCTGAGTGGAACAGCTGTGTCTGGTGATGGGTGACAGCTGTCACCCAGGCTACTCCCATGATGCGGCAGCGCCCTCTGGTGCCTGGAGCCCGCACTCCAGGCAGGGCGCCCTCTGGTGGTGGTGGGCCAGCAGTACCTCCTCTTCAGCGGCCCACACAACAGGACCCCCCCCTCAACGGACGTCGGCCTCCAGGGATGCCCACCAGAAGCGTTGCCGGACGACTGCCACGGTCCTTCGCACCCCTGGGTGACAGGAGAGCTTAGAACCGTGACAGAAGTCCAGGACTGCAGCCCTAGCCTCTGGTGGGACGTATAGTCTGTTTTTTGGTCCGTTTCCGGGGTCCGGGACACGGGTCAGGGCCTCCCGGACGGTCTTCTCCACGTCCCAGGTGAGGGCGGCCACGATAGCGGACTCCGGGATGATGGGATCCGGGGGATCCGACGGTTCCGTTTTGACCTCATCTTCGTGCACCCGGGACAATGCATCCGATCTCTGATTCTTGGTCCCGGGACGGTAGGTAATCCGGAAGTCAAAACGGCCAAAGAACAGTGACCAGCGGGCTTGCCTGGGGTTCAGCCGCTTGGCGGTCCTGATATACTCCAGGTTCCGATGGTCAGTGAAAACCGTGAATGGCACGGCTGTTCCCTCCAACAGATGTCTCCACTCTTCGAGGGCCTCTTTCACAGCAAGGAGTTCCCGATTGCCGACGTCATAGTTCCGTTCAGCGGGGGTCAACCTGCGAGAAAAATAGGCACACGGGTGAAGGACCTTATCGGTCTTCCCGCTCTGGGAGAGCACCGCTCCTATCCCTGAGTCCGAGGCATCCACTTCAACCACTAACTGGCGGCTAGGATCGGGCTGCACCAGAACTGGTGCAGATGAGAAGCGCCGTTTCAACTCCTTGAACGCGGCCTCGCACCGATCCGACCAGGTGAAGGGAACTTTTGGAGAGGTCAGGGCTGTCAGGGGGCTAACTACCTGACTATAGCCCTTGATGAACCTCCTGTAGAAATTAGCAAAACCGAGGAACTGTTGCAGCTTCCTACGGCTTGTAGGTTGGGGCCAATCTCTCACCGCCGCAACCTTGGCCGGATCCGGGGCGACGGAGTTAGAGGCGATTATAAACCCCAGGAAGGACAAAGAAGTGCGGTGGAACTCACACTTCTCGCCCTTCACAAACAGGCGGTTCTCCAACAACCGCTGCAGAACCTGACGGACATGCCGGACATGAGTCTCAGGATCCGGGGAAAAGATGAGTATATCGTCCAGATACACGAAGACGAACCGGTGCAGGAAGTCCCGCAGGACATCGTTTACCAACGCTTGGAAGGTCGCGGGAGCGTTAGTGAGACCGAACGGCATGACCAGGTACTCAAAATGACCCAACGGGGTGTTAAATGCCGTCTTCCATTCGTCTCCCTTCCGGATCCGAACCAAATGATACGCATTCCTAAGATCAAGTTTGGTGAAGATATTGGCTCCATGCAAGGGGGTGAACACCGAATCCAACAGGGGCAACGGGTATCGATTGCGAACCGTGATTTCGTTCAACCCCCTATAGTCAATGCATGGACGAAGCCCGCCATCCTTTTTACCCACAAAAAAGAAACCAGCACCCATCGGAGAGGTGGAATTCCGGATCAACCCGGCAGCTAATGAGTCCCGGATGTAGGTCTCCATTGATTCACGCTCCGGCCGTGAGAGGTTGTACAGCCTACTGGACGGAAACTCACTGCCTGGAACCAAATCAATGGCACAATCGTACGGGCGGTGGGGAGGAAGCGTGAGAGCCAGATCCTTGCTGAACACGTCAGCGAGGTCATGGTACTCCGCTGGCACCGCCTTCAGATTGGGCGGGACTCGGACCTCCTCCTTAGCTTGGGAGCCGGGAGGAACCGAGGAACCTAGACACTCCCGATGGCAGGTTTCGCTCCACTGAACCACTACCCCGGACGGCCAATCGATCCGGGGATTGTGCTTTAGCATCCATGGAAACCCCAAAACCACACGGGAGGTGGCCTGAGTCACGAAGAACTCGATCACCTCCCGGTGGTTACCTGACACCACCAGAGTTACTGGAGGTGTCTTATGTGTGATTGGTGGGAGTAGGGAGCCATCTAGCGCCCGAACCTGCACAGGCGAGGTAAGAGCCACCAGAGGGAGCCCTATCTCCCTGGCCCATCTACTGTCAAGCAGATTCCCCTCAGAGCCCGTGTCCACCAGTGCTGGGGCCTTCAGGGTTGAATCCTCATAAAGGATCGTGACTGGGAGTCGTGTAGCAATGTGGGTGTGTCCCACGTGAATGTTTTGGCCCACCCCTGGCCCAGTCTCTAGGGGCGGGCGTTGGAGTTTAACCGCTCGGGGCAGTTGTTTGCGAGATGCTCACTCGAGCCACAAACATAACAAGCTCCGTGGGCCCGCCTCCTTTGTGCTCCAGGTGCCCTAAATGTTGCCCTGCTCGTGTCCATAGCTTCGTCAGCAGGGGGAGCTATAGGCGCACGGAGCGCAGAGACAGAGGAGCGTGGGGAGGGCGGAGCTCGATCGGACCCGGAAGGGAGAGGGACGACGCGTGCCTGGCCACGCCCTTCGCCTCGTTCCCGACGGCGTTCTTCTAACCGGTTGTCGAGTCGTATGACTAGATAGATGAGCCCATCTAAATCCCGTGGTTCGTCCTTAGCCACCAGGTGCTCTTTTAGGACCAGAGACAGTCCGTTTACAAAGGCAGCACGGAGGGCAGTGCTATTCCAGCCGGATCTCGCCGCCGCGATGCGGAAGGCGACTGCATAGGCAGCTGCGCTCCGACGCCCCTGTCGTATGGACAGTAGTGCGGTTGAAGCGGACTCTCCTCTGTTGGGATGATCGAACACCGTTCTGAGCTCCCGTACAAACCCATCGTATGTATGAAGGAGCCGTGAGTTCTGCTCCCAGAGCGCTGTAGCCCAAGCGCGTGCCTCCCCGCGAAGCAGATTTATCACATAAGCTACTTTGCTAGCATCAGTCGCGTACATCACGGGACGCTGAGCGAAGACGAGTGAACACTGCATAAGAAAGTCCACGCACGTCTCCACACAGCCTCCGTACGGTTCTGGAGGGCTTATGTATGCTTCAGGGGACGGAGGGAGGGACTGTTGAACGACCAGTGGAACGTCACTTTCGTGCGCAGGGTCCTCGGGAGGGAGAGCCGCAGCGGCGCCCGAAGGGCGTGCCTCCACTTGTGCGGCGAGAGCCTCCACCCTGCGGTTTAGGAGAACGTGCTGCTCGGTCATTAAATCGATCCGAGAGGTGAAAGCGGTGAGGATCCACTGCAACTCACCGATTACCCCTCCCGAAGCCTCCGCCGCGCCTTGGTCTTCCATTGGCCGTTCAACAGCCGGTTGACGCCCCTCGGGATCCATGACGCTGGCCGAGATATCCTGTTGTGAAAGTGTAGGAACACGGACCCACAACAGGGGGCGCAATGAACGGACAATGGAGAAGGTAAATAACAAGATTTACTTCTGTGAAACAAGCACAATTAATATAACAAACACAATTTGGGGTCGAATCCGCTGGTGTCGTGTGGGCAGGCTCGAAGGTAGGAGACGTCCGTCTCAGTCGAACCGGAACCACCCAGATCTCCTCTGCCACCGAACCCTGGAAATACTGGAACCGCCAAGTCCCGCATTCCCAGGTGGCCACTGCCTCCGCTCGTCGGATCCGGTACTGCTGGCAGGAGAGAGCAACAACACACAGGCGTGGATGACCGCACCCAGTAACGGAGAGGGGAGAAGCCGCCTCCACCTCTTGTCAAAGAACAGCAGGAAGGTGAGTACTTATCCAAACAATGAAGCTATCTGTAGTCACCAGTCCTGAAAAGGTTTAACGGGTTTAGCTGGTTATGCGATATATAAATGCAGAGAATACTACCTTAGTCTTAGGCGACATCTCGGCACTGAGGTGGAGACGCCGTCCTCCTGATATACCTCTGTGCTGAGTGGAACAGCTGTGTCTGGTGATGGGTGACAGCTGTCACCCAGGCTACTCCCATGATGCGGCAGCGCCCTCTGGTGCCTGGAGCCCGCACTCCAGGCAGGGCGCCCTCTGGTGGTGGTGGGCCAGCAGTACCTCCTCTTCAGCGGCCCACACAACAACTGTCCCAGGTTTTTTGAAATGTGTTGCAGGTATCCATTTCAAAATGAGCAAGTTTGAAGATTAAATATCTTGTCTTTGTGGTATATTCACGTGAATATAGGTTGAAGAGGATTTGCAAATCATTGTTTTCTGTTTTTATTTACATTTTACACAACTCCCCAACTTCATTGGAACTGGGGTTGTAAATTAATAAAGAAATAAATAGAAAGAAACACATGAGAGGGGTGAAGCAAGCCCTTTGTTCTCTGCACATTGGGATATGTGTTTTTGAACAAAAATTACTCTTTTATGGCTTCCTTTAACTTCATCATGACATCACTTATACCAATCAATTACCAACATTTTGCTGATCAATCTAAACTTTAGATGATGTCTCGAGCCCAGTTGGTTGGGGAGATATAGCAGAACTACTTTTCACATCTTGACTTTTGTCCAATCCCCTCCAAAAGTAATATTCCCACCAAGTGTTTTTGTTACAGACAGACACACACACACACACATGGGACAGATTAAAATACTGCTTTACTGTTTCACTTGTGCACAGGGTAACAAATTTTAATTCAGGTCCTTGCAACCATTAATGTGAACGCAGCATGAATCTTGCTTCGTTTCACAGCCCTCCATTCCTGAGGTTTATGTGTGTGCATGTGTGTGTTTGTCAGCTCAATCTTCTCAGTGTCCCAAAAATGTTGAATGCAATTTGTCTTTGTCAGTCAGTAGTTGTTCTGTAGGTTTTTGACAGCTGTGCCAATCACAGTGCAACATGATGAAAATGTTTCACCATATGTAGAGGTGCTTCTCCAGGAAATAATATTGTTGACTGGCTGGGGCAAAGTGACAGCCATGAATAAACATGAAGCACAAATCTGCAATGTAAGAAAGCTAACTGTGTTTAAATATAAGGTTGTGTTCGCAAGCAGATGTTTTGCATTCAAGATGCTGGCTTTATTTTTTAAAAGTGCCATAAAACCTTTACAAATTGGTGTTTGATTAAAAACAAGTGTGAGGAGAGTGCATGTCTTTGCCAGGAGTCAGTGGTCTTCTGTTGTTCTGCCCCAACAGTGCTGCTATGCCAATGGGGGCGCAGTTATAACAACGCCAAGTCAAAAAAAAAAAAGAAAAAAAAAAGGATTCTTACATTTACTTGGAGTTTTATTTCATTGCAGACAGTATGAACCCAAGATATTTCATGTTTTGTGTGTTCAACTTCATTTCATTTAATATGCAACCATTCCTGCATAAACATTTTGGCACTAAAGCTGTTGCCGCTTTGTAATGTTGCCTCTGCTTCTTACACTTAAACAACATTTGACATTGATACCAAGCAATCGAGCATTTCTGGGGCCATTTTATCCTGTTCTTCCTGCAAGGTGTGCAGCAGTACCGGGGTTGTTGTTGTTGCATTGTTTGTTTCAAAACTCTCTATCCATCTACTGGGCACAGGTTTGGATTGTAGGCAGGCCAATCCAGTGACTGTGCCCACGTCTTCTCCAGTCAAGTCAACTGTTAAGTGTGCAGAATGTGTTGACATTCCTAGAAAAGATGGCAAATGTTTCTCTGAAATCTGAGCGTACTTTTCTGCATTCATGCCACCATCAAAGAAGTGTGAATTACCTTTGCCAAGGGCACTGATACAACCGTGTACCATGACAGACCCTGGCTTTTGGAATTGTTGCTGATAGCAGACTGGATGGTCATTCTCATCGTTGGTACAGAGCACACGGTGTCCATTTCTTCTTCTTCAAACAAGATCTGGGTTACTGATTTGTCTGACTCCAATACCCATTTCTATGGTATGATGGTCTGACACCGATACCTCTGAGCACAGAGAAGTCAATGCCACTTCGGGAAAAGGTTGACATAAGGCTTTATTTTTGCACAGTAATGTTTTAAGTGGCATTTGTGAATGTAACTCTGTATTGGTATGCTTTACAAAGGTTTCCAAAAGTAATCCCTTAGCAATGGAGTTATATCAGATATTGATGAATGAGGACTCTTGATGCAGCACAGGTGTTCATCTTAGGCTTGTGCCCTTACCCTTAGCACTGAAATTCCTCCAGATTTCTTGAATCATTTAATAATATTATGCACTGTAGACAGAAATATGGATATCCTTTCCAATCTTTCTTTGAGGAACATTTTTTAAATGTTTGAGTAAATTTTTCACATTTGTTGACAAACTTGTGATCCTCAATCTTTACTCCTCAAAGCCTTTAAAATTTACATTGACAATGAAGAAATATCAAGTATCATTAGTTATATCATTAGTTAACTAATCTTTTGACGTCAGTCATTGCACAAAGCACTTCGTTGCGTGAGCCGACCAACCTGAAAGTAAACAAAATTCTCGCATATTGGAGGTGTTGCATGCTTTCTCAAAACCTCTGACATCTGTGGCATTGTGCTGTGTGATAAAACTGAACATTTTACAGTGGCCTTTTACTGTGGCCAGCCGAAGGCACACCTGTGCAATAATCATGCTGTCTAACCAGTATCTTGATATTCCACAAAGTAAGGCAAATAAGTGTTGATCCACTGTTGATTTTGCAAGTTTTTCCACCTACAAAGAATGGAGAGGTCTGTAATTTTATCATACATACACTTCAACTGTGAGAGACAGAATCAGAAAAAAAGAAATTAGAAAATCACATTGTATGATTTTTAAATAATTAATTTGCATGTTATTGCACGAAATAAGTATTTGATCACCTATAAACCAGCAAGAATTCTGGCTCTCACATACCTGTTAGTTTTTCTTTAAGAAGTCCTCCTATTCTGCACTCTTGACCTGTATAAATGCATCTGTTTGAACTCGTTATCTGTGTAAAAGACACCTGTTCACACACTCAATCCATCACACTCCAACCTATCCATCATGGCCAACACCAAAGAGCTGTCTAAGGATACCAGGGACAAAATTATAGACCTACACAAGGCTGGGATGGGCTACAGGACAGCATGCAAGCAGCTTGGTGAGAAGGCAACAACTGTTGTTGTAATTATTAGAATGGTAAATGGACTGCAATTATATTGTGCTTTTCCATTTGGATCAGATGTTCAAAGCACTTTACAATAATGCCTCACATTCACCCCGATGTCAGGCTTCTGCCATACAAGGCATTCACTACACACTGGGAGCAAGTAGGGGATTAAGGACCTTGCCCAAGGGCACTTAGTGATTTTCCGGTCAGGATGGGATGTGAAACAAGGATCCTCTGGTCTCAAGCCCAACACTTAACCACTAGACCATCACCTCCCCTTTAGACACTCATCTTGTGTTTCTTCCACTTTCTAATAAATAATCATGACAGTTGTTGTCTTCTCACCAAGCTGCTTGCCTATTGTCCTGTTGCCCATCCCAGCCTTGTGCAGGTCTACAGTTTTGTCCCTGGTGTCTTTAGACAGCTCTTTGGTGTTGGCCATGGTGGATAGGTTGGAGTGTGATTGATTGAGTGTGTGCACAGGTGTCATTTATACAGGTAACAAGTTCAAACAGATGCAATTAATACAGGTAAAGAGTGCAGAATAGGAGGACTTCTTAAAGAAAAACTAACAGGTCTGTGAGAGCCAGAATTCTTGCTGGTTGATTGGCGATCAAATACTTATTTCATGCAATAAAATGCTAATTAATTATTTCAAAATCATACAATGTGATTTTCTGGATTTTTTTTTTTTTTTTAGATTCTGTCTCTCACAGTTGAAGTGTACCTATGATAAAAATTATAGACCTCTCCATTCTTTGTAGGTGGGAAAAACTTCAAAATTGACAGTGTATCAAATACTTATTTCCCCCACTGTAATGTGGAAAAAGTAATAGTTTCATGATGCACTGTAATTTTCCTTTCTTGGCGTCAGTAACCTTTAGTTATTCTTCCTTTCGTGTCAGATAATAAAGAAGTGCGGTTGATGTTTGGGTTTGTTCAGCCGTCTCGTGTTGTGTCTTCACATGTAGTTGCACATGATACGCTTCATTGATATTCCGTCCAGCTGATTGTGATTTCCTATTCACGCCTTTGATGCAGGCCAGATTTAAAAATTCTGTTTGTGAAGCATCCACACCTTTGGTCTGTCGAGAGCTTGGCACGATTGGAAGCTGACAAGCCAAGCAGTCGTTGCCTCCCCCTGAAAAGAGCCAGAGGTAGTGTGAGGTTCACACTGTTCAAAGCAACACTTTTCTCATCCATCACCATGTGGGACGATTAAAGAGAACTTCCCTATTCAACTGAAGTAAGGTGATGAAAACTTCACATACAACAACGGAGTCTTTATCAGACTTTGAATTGCATTTCAACTCACTCTTTGTGTGTGTGTGTGTGTGTGTGTGTGTGTGTGTGTGTGTGTGTGTGTGTGTGTGTGTGTGTGTGTGTGTGTGTGTGTGTCTGTGTGCGTGGAGGACTACAGCTAATTTATTAGGATGCATGTGGAACGAAATTACTGCCATGATAATTAAAAAGGTATCTGCAGCTCAATACTAAATGTTTCCAACTAATCACAACTAAATATGTGACACTGAAACAAAAATGCCTCTTCCTGTTTAGCTATGAAAACCGTGTTTCGAAATTTTACTTTGTGAAATACTCAACAATCGGTTTCAAGTTTATGTACTGGCCCGTGCTCTGCATTCTCAGGGTGCAGAACTGCTTTGTGTACCTAAGGTTAAAAAAAATACAATGGAAGGCCATAGGTCCATCGTGGGCCTGTCTTATGGACTGATCTCCCTGCAGAGATAACATGGTCAAATTCTGTAAAGACATTCAAGTGCAGACTAAAGATGCATTATTCTCCCTCTTGTATGGCTCGTATACCGGTGTAGTATGGCACTAGGCTTCCTCTCCTTTTCAATTCATATTATTAACAGCAGAACAGGTCTCACATTCACAATATCTAAATTCTGGGTCTGTTAGTGCAGCACAAGGCTAGCTGCGAGCGATCACCTTAGTAATCTCTCTACTGTTGTGAAAGTGTCGTGACATGGACCCACAACAGGGGGCGTTAATGAACGGACAATGGATAAGCCAAAAAGTAACAATTTAATGTTGTGAATCACACAACGACGTACAGACAATAACAATACAGTGACTGTCAATCATACACCAGGTGACGTGTGGGCAGGCTCGACGATAGAAGACGCCTGGCGAGAGAAAAGCCGGATCCACACAGCTTCCACCGCCAACGGAGCTGAAGAACACCGGAGCCGCCAAGCCCTGCGCCCCAGGTGGCCGCTGTCTTCAGCAGTCAGACCCGGTACTGCTGGCAGAGAACAGCGACAGTCCAGATGAGTGTGAGGTCGCACACTCAGTAATCCCACAGTCTGTATTCAGTAAAGGAGGGAGAACCTCCACCTCCAATCACACACTCGTGCAGCTCCTGTCTAACCACTTATCTGGTTGGAGTGTGAAGCGAAGCCGTCGCTGATCACACCAAACGGCAATCCCACAGATAAGGACACACCACAGGAAAACGGCTGCAAAGAAGTACAGATTATTACTCAATGTTTTGAGTCAGCAGAGAAAGTTACCTGATTGGTAGTTGATTTCTCGGCGGGGAGGTGGAGTTGCAGTCCGGCCTTTATGGTGGTGGTGATGAGTAGTGGATGAGTGACAGCTGGTACGGATGATGAGTGACAGCTGTCACTCCTGGTCGCTCCGACGCCCTCTCGTGCTTGAAGCCCGCACTTCAAGCAGGGCGCCATCTTGTGGTGGTGGGCCAGCAGTACCTCCTCTTCAGCGGCCCACACAACATCTACTTCTCCATTGATTTCCTGCTGGTGAATTAATGTCTTCAGTGCGGTTATTTCCAGCCGACTAATTCTGCACTTTTTCTATCTGTCCAAGGCACTGATGAGACCATAAAATGGATGCTTGTCTTGCACTCCAGGGCGTCGGACTGTCCTCAGGAAGCCCTACCAGTTCAAGACCTACAGTTGTATGTAAAAGCTTGGGCACCCCTGATGATTTCCATGTTTTTCTTTTATAAATCATTGGATCAGCAATTTCAGTTAAATATATGATGTAGCAAACAAATACAGTGATATTTGAGAAGTGAAATGAAATTTATAGGATTTACAGAAAATGTGCAATAATTCTTTAAACAAAATTAGGAAGGTGCATAAATTTGGGCACCAGCCACATGGGGTGTGCAGCCAGTACATTCTGAGTGCCGGTCCCAAGCCCGGATAAATGAGGAGGGTTGCGTCAGGAAGGGCATCCGGCGTAAAACAAGCCAACCCAACTATGCAGACTCAGAATCGAATTCCCATACCGGATCGGTCGCAGCCCGGGTTAACAACGTCCGCCACCAGTGCTATTGCCCAACAGGGTGCTGGTGGATATTGGGCTACTGCTGGGCAAAGATGGAAAAACATTGGCATGAACAGCGGGAGAAGAAGAAAACTAGAAGGGTGGAAATGAGAGTGGGGACTTTGAATGTTGGTAGTATGACTGGTAAAGGGAGAGAGCTGGCTGATATGATGGAGAGGAGAAAGGTAGACATATTGTGTGTGCAAGAGACCAAGTGGAAGGGAAGTAAGAGCAGGAGCATCGGCGGTAGGTACAAGTTGTTGTACCATGGTGAGGACAGGAAGAGAAATGGTGTTGGGGTCATTTTAAAGGAAGAGTATGTTAAAAGTGTGTTGGAGGTTAAGCGAGTGTCTGACAGGGTGATGAGTGTGAAGTTGGAAATTGAAGGGGTGATGATGAATATCATCAGTGCATATGCCCCACAGGTAGGTTGTGAGATGAAGGAGAAAGAAGATTTCTGGAGTGTGTTAGATGAGGTGGTGGAGAGTGTGCCCAAGCATGAAAGAGTGGTGATAGGAGCAGACTTCAATGGGCATGTTGGTGAAGGGAACAGAGGTGATGAGGAAGTAATGGGTAGATATGGTATCAAGGACAGGAATGGGGAAGGACAGATGGTAGTTGATTTTGCAAAAAGGATGGAAATGGCTGTGGTGAATACCTACTTTAAGAAAAGGGAGGAGCAAAGGGTAACATATAAGAGTGGAGGAAGGTGCACACAGGTGGACTACATTCTTTATAGGAGATGCAAGCTAAAAGAAATCACAGACTGTAAGGTGGTAGCAGGAGAGAGTGTCACTAGACAGCATAGGATGGTTGTTTGTAGGATGACTTTAGAGGTAAAGAAGAAGAAGAGAGTGAGAGCTCAACAAAGGATCAGATGGTGGAAGCTGAAGGAGGAAGACTGTTGTGTGAAATTTAGCAAGCAGGTGAGAGAAGCACTAGTTGGAGGGGAAGCAATTTTGGACAACTGGAAAAGTACTGCAGATGTGGTGAGGGAGACAGCTAGGGCAGTACTGGGTATGACAGCTGGACAGTGGAAGGAAGACAAGGAGACTTGGTGGTGGAATGAAGAGGTCCAGGAAAGCATAAGGAGAAAGAGGTTGGCGAAAACGTTTTGGGATAGTCGGAGAGATGAAGAAAGTAGACAGGAGTAGAAGGAGATGTGGCGTAAGGTGAGAAGAGAAGTAGCAAAAGCAAAGGAAAAGGCATATTGCGAGCTGTACAAGAAGTTGAATAGTAAGGAAGGAGAAAAGGACTTGTACCGATTGGCCAGACAAAGGGACAGAGCTGGAAAGGATGTGCAGCAGGTTAGGGTGGTAAAAGATGCACATGGTAATGTGCTGACAAGTGAGGAGTGTGTGCTGAGAAGGTGGAGGGAATATTTTGAAGAGTTGATGAATAAAGAAAATGAGCGAGAGAAAAGGCTGGATGATGTGGTGAGAGTAAATCAGGAAGTAAAAGAGATTAGCAAGGAAGAAGTGAGGGCTGCTATGAAGAGGATGAAGAGTGGAAAGGCAGTTGGTCCAGATGACATTCCAATGGAGGCATGGAAATGTCTAGGAGAGATGGCAGTAGAGTTTCTAACCAGATTGTTTAATAAAATCTTGGAAAGTGAGAGGATGTCTAAGGAGTGGAGACGAAGTGTGCTGGTTCCTATTTTCAAGAACAAGGGTGATGTGCAGAGCTGCAGTAACTACAGAGGCATAAAGCTGATCAGCCACAGCATGAAGTTATGGGAAAGAGTAGTAGAAGCTAGGCTTAGAAAACAGGTGAAGATCTGTGAGCAGCAATATGGTTTCATGCTGAGAAAGAGCACTACAGATGCAATGTTTGCTCTGAGAATACTGTTGGAAAAGTACAGAGAAGGACAGAAAGAGTTACATTGTGTGTTTGTGGACTTAGAAAAAGCTTATGATAGGGTGCCAAGAGAAGAGTTGTGGCATTGTATGAGGAAGTCTGGAGTGGCAGAGAAGTACGTTAGGGTAGTGCAGGACATGTACAAGAATAGTGTGACAGCGGTGAGATGCGCAGTTGGAATGACAGACTCATTCAAGGTGGAGGTGGGATTACACCAAGGATCAGCTCTGAGTCCTTTCTTGTTTGCAGTGGTGATGGACAGGTTGACAGATGAGATCAGACAGGAGTCCCCATGGACTATGATGTTTGCAGATGACATTGTGATCTGTAGTGAGAGTAGAGAGCAAGTTGAGTCTAGTCTGGAGAAGTGGAGATATGCTTTGGAGAGAAGGGGAATGAAAGTCAGTAGAAGCAAGACTGAGTACATGTGTGTGAACGAGAGGGAGCCCAGTAGAATAGTGCAGTTACAAGGAGTAGAAGTGGTGAAAGTAGATGAGTTTAAATATTTAGGGTCAACTGTTCAAAGTAATGGAGAGTGTGGTAGAGAGGTGAAGAAGAGAGTGCAGGCAGGGTGGAGTGGGTGGAGAAAGGTGGCAGGAGTGATTTGTGACCCAAGAATATCAGCAAGAGTGAAGGGGAAAGTTTACAAAACAGTAGTGAGACCAGCTATGTTGTATGGTTTAGAGACAGTGGCACTAACAAAAAGACAGGAGGTAGAGCTGGAGGTGGCAGAGCTGAAGATGTTGAGATTCTCTTTGGGAGTGCCAAGAATGGACAAGATTAGGAATGAACATATCAGAGGGACAGCTCAGGTGGGACAGTTTGGAGACAAAGTCAGAGAGGCGAGATTGAGATAGTTTGGACATGTGCAGAGGAGGGACCCAGGGTATATAGGGAGAAGGATGCTGAGGATGGAGCCACCAGGCAGGAGGAGAAGAGGGAGACCAAAGAGGAGGTTCATGGATGTGCTGAGAGAGGACATGCAGGTGGTTGGTGTGACAGAGGAAGATACAGAGGACAGGGTGAGATGGAAATGATTGATCTGCTGTGGCGACCCCTAACGGGAACAGCCGAAAGACAAAGAAGAAGATAAATTTGGGCACCACAACAGGAAAAAAAACCCATCAATATTTAGTAGATCCTCTTTTTGCAGAAATAACAGGCTGTAAATGCTTCCTATAGCTTCCAAAGAGAGTCTGGATTCTGGTTGAAGGTATTTTGGACCATTCCTCTTTACAAAACATCTCAGGTTTGTCGGTTTTCGAGCATGGACAGTCCACTTAAAATCACACCACAGATTTTCAATAATATTCAGGTCTGGGGACTGAGATGGCCATTCCAGAAAGTTGTACTTGTTCCTGTGCATGAATGTCTTAGTCGATTTTAAGCAGTGTGTAGGGTCGTGGTCTTGTTGAAACATCCAGCCCCTGTTGTGTGTTGGGGGGGGGGTTTGCTGGACAAGGTTGGGTTGTTTTGTGTTTATTTTCCTTCCCAGGTGATTTGAGGCTGTTCTCTGAGGAAAATGTGCTGCAGAAGAGTCTCTCTCCTCTGTTACGATGATTGGCTGCACCTGTTGCATTCTCGTGCGGCTCTCTATCAAGACAATCCACAATACCTGTGATGTTCACGTGCAGATCTGAGGACTTCCAGCTGGTACCAATTCAGTAGCAGAACGTTACCTGCAGGCTCAGGAATCGTTGCTTCATCGTGTGCACCTTCTGTCCCTGTTCTCTCCCTGGACACATCCTCACTGCGTACTTCTACATCTGGGTTCTCCTTCTCATGATTCTCCCTTTTCTCCCCTATAGTACTTACACTCTTGCCGAAAAAATGTGAAATATCATGTTTTCGTTTCATCCTCTGACCTCTGTAGATTGACAGCAATTCAGCAAAGTGGCTAGTTAGCTATGCTAACTTTTCCGCTTAGCATGCTAACTTCAGAGAGCATGCAAATGAGTCACACATTCAGTATGCACGTATATAAAGTATATTCACGTATTTCCACTAAAAATTGTACTGTATAAAAATTGTAAACACTGTATACCATACATACCCACACAAGTCCTCTTCAGAATTCGTTGTAGTATCACTACTTGTTGCTGCTTCCATGCCATGCATGCGTCTTTTCAGTTTCAAAATCTGACGTTCTCCAGCTCAGAACTCCGAAGAAGAGGTGGAGGGGGAGGGGGGAGGAGAACGTAGTGACGCGGCTGCGTCTACTTTTAGGGCCCAAGCACCGAAGGTGCAGAGGACCCCATTGTGCTCTGTTTCTTATTCTTATTATATTATATATTATTATTGTTGTTGTTGTTGATGATGATGTTGCTCTTGTTTTAACACCGTGTTCACATTATTAACTGTTGTGATTTAAAATATATTCCCTAAATCCACACAAATCCAATGCGCCCTCATGTGGTGGCTGAGGGGTGGCTCAGAGTAATCTGGTGGTGGCTGTAGCCACCCCCAGCCACCACGTGGGGGCGCCAATGTCACTTAGCTACTTGGGTATCGAGCATGTACAACTTGACAATTGTGGTGGTGATGTGAATAATTTGCTTCTCAGAAGATAGGCTTTTTGGATCTATAATCTCAGTACACTTTCCCCAAGGGGCTTAAATGAGGACTTCGATCTCAGACATTTTTTTTATGATTCTTTGTCCATCATAAAGTTTTTTTTTTTTCCACCATGTAGTATGTTTTTCTAATCATGAAGTTTTTTTTTTTTAATTATGAAGTTTTTTATTGTGAAGCTGTTTCTGCAGGACATGTCCAGTGGTGGGCACTGTTCACTTCATCCGATAACCGGTAATTATCGAAGCTAATGTTTTTGTTAGTGGTTTAGCTTTTCAGATAAGTTTTAAAACCATTATTGGACCAATTATCTTTTGATAAATTTAGTTCCGATAACTTTTAGACGGCTAACTTTTTTTTTTTTTACATAGCTAGTAACATGAAAAACACTTCTAATCCCTTTTGCTCCTGTCTGCTCTGTATTTTGCAGCAGTGAGGTAGCTAAAGCCACTTTTCCACTACAAAGCTCCAGCACTACTCGGCTCTACTCTATTCGGCTCTACTCGGTCTGGTTCCAAGCGCGAGCTTTTCTACTGCAAATAGTACCTCTTCAACGTGGGCGGGGTCAGCAGAGAAAACTGCAGTGACGTCGTTTTATACGCAACACAAACATAAACAATGGTGAACTCCATGTGTTTACTGCTGTGAGTTTTTAAGAGAAAGTTGCTGGCGGCGAGAAAAACACACTTGAGACGTACAGAAGACTTTGGGAATTCATATGAAGATGAAGACGAGAAGGTACAAGCTGCTAGAGATGAAGAGACAAAGCATGACGGTAAGCTAATTGTTAGCTTCCTAAGTAGCTCGTAAATAATTAATAACTGCAGGCTCTCGCTATTAACTATTAAAATTGTGGCTGTCAAAATAAAGCGTTAATTTAGATTAATTACAATACCTATCAGGCCTTCAGTCACACTTTGCTCCATTTTGTTTTGATGTCAGTGACTTGGTCTGTAAATAAAGACGCGTTTCTGAGCAATAAACGTGTTAATGTCCATACTTTTTTTTTTAACCAAAGTAACTTGCTTTGATAACTTATTGTTAAATCTCAAATGTGGGAGTTTGTGCATTTACTGATGTTCACGCACAAAATGTTGATTTGGTTTTAATGACCGTTAACATCGTCACTGAACTCGAACAGGCTTAAAACACATTAAAAACGTTTGTTTTTCATCCGGATTTTAATGTTCAATGGACAAATTTAAAATATGAAATCTAATAAGATAATTATTAAAGGAGTCATATTGTGCAGAAAGAATCAGCCTCCAAACTCCCACAATTCTGTTTTTATAGACATTCTTTATAATATATACTTTTATTGTCATTGTACACATAAATACAATGAAATTTGCCTGCATTTAAACCATCCAAATTACACTTAGACAATTCTCCCAATTTAAGACCAATTTACAGCTTGTTTAATACCTCCTTGATATGTAACAAAAATAACCCTGATCCCTTTTTACCTGATTATTAATGCCCCAAACACACACAGATCTGAGTTTTTTTTTAAATATACTTGCAATTAAATGATTCATTTAGATTAATCACAAACCCTGTAATCACATTATTTTTTTAATAACCTGACAGTACTAATTAAAATATGTATGCTGTATGTGTGTGTTTCAGATGGTTTTCTCAGAGTCACCGCTGCAGAGGTTCATGCCACGGAATGGGACACCTTTGTCATCATCATGTTATGTTTCACTGTGAAGTTTGAATAAATTTTTGTACTTTTTGCTAAAATGTCTCCACTTTTGTGTAACATCATTTTGATTTGTAAAAGTTACCAAGCTTTACTGATTTAAAGGCTAACAGTTTGAAAAGCTGTTTAAGCATAATCCAGTAGTAAAATAAGCTTTAGATTTAATGGGGTCATAAATGTAAATGTAACAGACAGTAAAACTGGTTGTTCAAAATTCCTTGATGTAATGTGCCTTCACTGAAGTGACTAAACCTTTTTCTTTATGTTAAATACCATTTGGTAAAATCTCAGTTTAGACATGATTATTCCAGCATCTGTGTAAAGATTCAGCCAGGTGTAGTTGTGCAGTGTCTTCTGCAGCGGCAAAAACCAAAATTAAAAATTAGAAATGAACCAAAATGTTTTTTACTGTTGACTCAGAATGAAATGACAAATTATGATACAGTCACATGAGTCAATTTGTTTACTGCAACAAAAAAGAGCAAATACACATAAAAAAAAGCAACACAAACTATACAAAAGTTTCATGTGTCTGTAGTCTGGGTTGGGGGTGCAGGTCTCATGCCCCGGTCATGCATCGCGTGCACAAGGTCACCCAGCATGCCAAGATATGCCTGATTAAATACAGCTTCCACCACCGTTGCTTCCTCAAGGATCAGCCGGATGTGTTGATCACACTGAACCCAGTTCAGCTTCAGCCTCAACGTCACTCAAGATGGTCAGATTCTCCTGCTGGAACAGGCTCCCTTTATCTCTTGCCAGGACAATAATGAAGGTAGAAATGGGAAAGAAAGTTTAAAAAACTTAAAAAAAAAAACCTTCAGTCTTTGTATGATCATTCCCCAGAGTTTCAGTTATCTTGGTCACTTTGCATAAAAATTATGTTCTTTCAAACTTATTCTCCCACAAATCAGATCATTTTGAGCATCATTTTGAAAGAACATGATTTTTATGCAAAGCAATCAAGATAACTGAAACTTTGTGGGATTTCTGACAATATTTATGGGTTCTGGATTTTTTTTTTTCTTTTGGTGAGGGGGGGGTCACCCTGTCGTATTTGGGAAAGTTAAGGTGATGTGAGACACGTTATTCTTACCTGTGATGACATGTTGCTGTGTGGTGCTGGACGTTGATACAGATGTTGAAGCTGGTGTTCGAACCCTCCTCGCTTATGGAACTGGATTCTTCAACAAAAACACAAAATGGCGACATGTTTTAAAAAACAAAAATCACCGTAATGGCACTAAATGAGTCAAATGTACACGTTTGTTGTCTTGCTGACTTGAGTTGTTTTTCTGTCAGATGTTAATACTTTAAAGCGGAGCACGGAGTTAGCTAGCTCGCTAGTTAGCAGTCAGCTAGCTCACTGTGTCCGCGTACATGAGACAACGATGTTACTTTAACACAAGTTTAGACTCACAATCTTAGTTTGTTAAAGTGTGCTTCCCACCACCAATGGGATAAGGAACGTTAAACGGTGCTTTCAAGCAGGCTACAGTCACAAAAACACTTACCATCCGTCGCTTCCAACAAAGCCGAGTCGCGGTCATCCTGCCTCCCGTTGCTCGCCGGTCGGTGTGCGTAAACAGCGTTCCTGCAGTCGAACCGTTTCCAGCCCTTACGGTCCGACCTACTCCGGTCATTGTGGTCCTTTAATCACTTTTAAGCTTTTTCAGCTGTTCTCTGAGTTGCTGTAATGTCCGGTGAGCTGAGTGCGGCCTCTTTTCGGATCGCTTCATCAACCTCTCTGTATTCTCTCCTCCACCACCAAACATAAACGTCCGCAGCTCATCCACAGACCACGGTGTGGTTTTGTGCGCATAAAAAAAAAAAACTCGCCGTGAAACGAAAGAAAATGACGGTCGCTGTAACGCCGCTGTGACTATATAAAAATGGCGGGTTTTGATTTTCCTCTCGGACGGCGCACTCATGACTCGTCCAGTGACGACGTTCTCTGACCAATCAGTGGCCGGCAGCCTGTTGACGTCACATTTTAGTATCGGCTCGACTCGCTTGGAACCGCTCCTGAGCAGGTACTAAAAAAAAGGACCCGGTACCAGATACTACCGTAATGGAAAAGCAAAAAAAACGAGTAGAGTCGAGCCGAGTAGTGCTACTTTTGTGAAGTGAAAAAGCGCCTTAAGAGGAGCTGAGCTCAACTCTGCCCCCAGCAGAAAGGGTCTGGCTGCCAAGCTGCCAAAAAAAACAAACAACAACAAAAAAAAACAATCATTATTCCTTAACCATGCAGTGGTCCAGCGATGAGGCAGAGTTCTTGAAATGGGAAGCAGGTTTGACTTATGGTTTTGATTTATAAATCAAATTATTCCAGATACAATAACTATATTAATGTAAACTCTTAAAATGTACAACGTGAATATACAGTGAGGAAAATAAGTATCTGAACACCCTGCGGTTTTGCAAGTTCTCCCACTTAGAAATCATGGAGGGGTCTGAAATTTTCATCTTAGGTGCATGTCCACTGTGAGAGACATAATCTAAAAAAAAAAAAAGCCGGAAATCACAATGTATAATTTTTTTTAATAATTCATTTGTATGTTACTGCTGCAAATAAGTATTTGAACACCTGTGAAAAATTACAGAGGTCAAACGTTTCCTGTAGTTTTTCACCAGGTTTGCACACACTGCAGCAGGGATTTTGGTCTACTCCTCCATACAGATCTTCTCTAGATCTTTCAGGTTTGGAGTTTCAGCTCCCTCCAAAGATTTTCTATTGTGTTCAGGTCTGGAGACTGGCCAGGCCACTCCAGGACCTTGAAATGCTTCTTATGGAGCCCCTCCTTAGTTGCCCTGGCTGTGTGTTTGGGGTCAGTGTCATGCTGGAAGACCCAGCCATGACCCATCTTCAATGCTCTCACTGAGGGAAGGAGGTTGTTTGCCAAAATCTCACTACACATGATACCCATCCATCCTCCCTTCAATACAGTGCAGTCGTCCTGTCCCCTTTGCAGAAGAGCACCCCCAGAGTATGATGTTTCCACCCCCATGCTTCACGGTTGGGATGGTTTTCTTGGGGTTGTTCTCATCCTTTAAACATGATAAGTGAAGTTGATTCCAAAAAGCTCTATTCTGGTTTCATCTGACCACATGACCTTCTCCCATGCCTCCTCTGGATCATCCAGATGGTCACTGGTGAATTTCAAACTGGTCTGGACATGTGCTGGCTTGAGCAGGGGGACCTTGCTGCCCTGCAGGATTTTAAACCATGACAGCATCATGTGTTACTAATGTAATCTTTGTGACTGTGATCCCAGCTCTCTTCATGTCATTGACCAGGTCCTCCTGTGTAGTTCTGAGCTTTCTCAGAATCATCCTTACCCCACAAAGTGAGATCTTGCATGGAATCCCAGACCAAGGGAGATTGACAGTCATCTTGTGTTTCTTTCACTTTCTAATAAATAATCATAACAGTTGTTGTCTTCTATCAAGCTGCTTGCCTGTTGTCCTGTAGTCCATCCCAGCCTTGTGCAGGTCTACAGTTTTGTCCCTGGTATCCTTAGACAGCTCTTTGGTATTGGCTATGGTGGACAGGTTGGAGTGTGATTGATTGAGTGTGTGAACAGGTGTCTTTTATACAGGTAACAAGTTTAAACAGGTGCAATTAATACAGGTAAAGAGTGCAGAATAAGAGGGCTTCTTAAAGAAAAGTTAACAGGTCTGTGTGAGCCAGAATTCTTGCTGGTTGGTAGGTGTTCAAATACTTATTTGCAGCAGTAACATACAAATAAATTATTAAAAAAAAAAAAATCATACATTGTGATTTCTGGATTTTTTTTTTTTTTTAGATTATGTCTCTCACAGTGTACACCTAAGATGAAAATTTCAGACCCCTCCATGATTTCTAAGTGGGAGAACTTGCAAAACTGCAGGGTGTTCAAATACTTATTTTCTTCACTAAATAACACATTAACACACAGGTGCCCAAGGGGATTATGGGTAAACTTAGCCTCCGCTCATACTGATTGGTTGACTAATTCATTCTATTTAAAAAATAACACAAGTAAATCAATGTAACATGTGTTGGTGTTTACAAATAAATGTGCTTTTGTAAAATATGTCATTTCTTTCATTTGTGTAAAAAAAAAAAAAAGCATTTGCAAAGGGGTTATTCTTAGACTACGGGCACTTATTATGTCCTTTGATCATATTGTATGAAAAACAGAAAAAAGGGGAAATTTCACACTTTTATAGTTATCTTTACAATGAAAGTGTGTTAAGAAATTTGTTCTAGTAGTCTATGATGACTTTTTCACCTTTTTTCAGCATCATTATATGCAAATATTGCCATTTTGTGCTTGTCCTACACCCAGACTTTTGATCTTCAATGATAAAAATGAATGGTAAAGAAACGTTTTTTATAATGTTTTAAAATATCTCTCAATAAAATATCAGTAAAATAATCAAAACATAATTGGGGCATTCAATGTCATACAACTGTTGTGATTTTTTAAACAAAATGTAGTTGTCCCACACTATTGCCGTAATTTCCACCACAACACTGTAATGTCCCTTTAAACAGTTTGTATGAAAGATTGTTTGGGTAGTTTCTATGGAGATAAACAGTGACATCAGAGCACATGTATATAGCGCCAAATTACAACAAACAGTTGCCCCAAGGCGCTTTATATTGTAAGGCAATGGTGTGGTGGAAATTACATTTACAAGGCCAATAGTGCCCGTAGTTAAAGAATCACCCAAAGGTGAAAAGTCTGTTAAATTGTGATTCAGACCGTGTGATATAACAGGCGTCAAAATGCATAGACCACTGCCATCTACTGGTGACCGGTTATATCACAGTGTTGTCGACTGCAGGATTTAAAAATTATCTGTAGTTTTCCAAAACCTGAGAGTCCACACACGTGGAGATAAAAAAAAAAAAAAAAAAATCATCAGGTTTAGTTGTACAGTGTGTGGTGTCAGCCACATGGTAAAAACAACACACACGAAAAGATTTCACACACAAACATTCCCAGGTCAAACACCTCGCTTTCTGATTGGCTGCATTTCACATTTAGCTCATCATGTCCTTCCGAGCACATCTCAGCGCTCTTAACACACCACACACGGCAGGGATATCTGATAAGATTATATTTAGCGTCATCATGACTGTTGGGCCATCCTTAAGATTTTCGTAAGGGGAAGATCGGGTCCGATATCAGCCTCATTATCTTGCCATGTGAACCAGACTTAACAGGTCTATTGTTATGATGCCACACATAACGACTGATTGAGCTGTTGTGACACCGCAAAGAGCCGCTAACCGATCGGATGTTATGACTCTGCATGGAGCCACTAACTGATCGGATGTTATGATGCCTCACGGAGCGACCGATTGATCCATTATGACACTGCACTGAGCCGCTAAACGATCGGATGTTATGATGTTGCACGGAGCCGCTAACTGATCGGATGTTATGACACTGCATTGAGACGCTAACCAATCGGATGTTATGATGCAGCACGGAGCCGCTAACCGATCGAAAGTTATGACGCCTCATGGAGCGACTGATTGATCCGTAGTGACAGTGCACCGAACCGCTAACCGATTGTATGTTATGACCCCGCACGGAGCCGCTAATCAATCGGATGTTATGACGCCTCACAGAGTGACTGTTTGATCTGTTGTGACACTACACCAAGCCGCTAACCGATCAGATGTATGACGCGTCACGGAGCGACTGATTGAGTCGTTGTTATGATGCCGCATGGAGCGACTGATTGATGCGTTATTATGACACTGCACCGAAAAGTTCAACGACCAAAATACCAACATTCTGGGCGCAATGAACATGTTTTCACTATTATTTGATTTCTTTGTGTGACCGACATCATTATTCAAGCATTCAAAAGGCGATTCCTATTGCCACACAACTCTAACCACACACGAGAAAGTTTTTTTTGACAGTTCTTGTTCTTGAAAGAAACCTTGTCTCCCTACCCAGATAGAGTTGTGATGTCATCACGTGTGTGCTTAGGCACTGTCTAGCGGGATCTTGAAAATTTCTTCTTTTTTATACAAATGAAAAAATGACATATTTTACAAAAGCACATTTATTTGTAAGCACCAACACATGTTACATTGATTCACTTGTGTTGGTTTTTACATAGAATGAATGAATCAACCAATCAGTATGAGCGGAGGCTAAGTTTACCCATAATCCCTTTGTGCATCTGTGTGTTAATTTAAGAGTTTACATTAATGTAGTTATTCTATCCTGAATAATTTGATTTATAAATCAAAACCATATTTCAATCCTGCTTTCCGTTTCAGGACCTCTGCCTCATCGCTGGACCACTGTAGCCTGTCAGGGTAAATGATGCTTCCCGACAGCAGTGGGCAGAGCGCACAAAGACAAAAGCGCTGGCTCATTGGCTGTTTGGGTTTGTGATCACCTTTGATTCTATTATAAGCTAAACTCGAATTCAGCTTGTTAGTAGCTGAGAGCATATGAGATGCTAAATTGAAAGTTATCGGTTAGCTGTAGCTTCCGATACAGTTTTAGGCAGTTTATCGATTTAGCGTTATAAAAGATAACTTTTCAGTTAGCTGATCACCAGTTATTGAAGCTAACTTTTTGGTTAGCTGTGCCCACCACTGGACGTGTCAATTGCTGTGTGTTTGGTACTATGTAATTTAATTATATTTCTCATGTACTTACAGTTATGTTTGTGTGTGTGTGTGTGTGTATATATATATATATATATATATATATATATATATATATATATATATATATATATATATATATATATATATATATATTATATATATATATATACACACACACACATTACTGCGTTAATTTTTTCTTAATCACTTTTTTCTATTGTGTTTTGATTATAGTGTCTTTGTTGGCTGTGGTGCGTGATTACATTGCTCTTATTAGTATTCGTTTTGGTTTATATTTGTTGTGAAGCTCAAAGATGTTTTTAATTATCGGTTGATTGGTTTTCACATGACGGCAATTGCTAATCACTGTTAGTACTTAGACAAGTGTTTTTCGCCTTATGCATTGTCTGAGGAAGGGCAGTTTGCCCGAAACGTCACATCGCTACTAATTAAGTTTTTTTTTTTTGCATTGGAGCGCTGTGGTGGTGCAGATCTTTCTATTTTTGGTACAATTTTTCTTGATCCAGCATGCCATTTATGTGTTTTGGATGTGCTTGTCTTCTCTGCATCCTCTATAAATGCAGCCACTTCCGACTTTTTGTTAAAGATGGGAACCACCATCCCAGTTTGTCATTCCAGAGCTATTCTGCCAGGCATCCATGCAATATTGCATGAGCATGTCAGCCATGATAGCCCAACAACATCCTGGAACTTCAGCATCTCAGGGTGAATCTCATCTGCACCCCACAACTTGCCACTGAGGAGGTTTTTGACAAGGGAGACTAGGGAGATGGCACCAGATCCACCTGTGTCCACTGGCTTGCTGGGACCCATCCACTGATTACGGAGACCTCTGTGCCAACCAGACGTGAAAGGCCTCTTTCTTCAGCCCGATGGCTTCCCTCACTACAGTGGGTCCTTGGGTTGATGCCAGGACAACTGTGCCCACAGCTCAAAGCAGTTGCCGCAACACTGGATGCCTTGAACATAGACCATATAGGAAATAAAAAAGATCCCAAAATATACAGAAGTCCCAAAATAGAAACCTGGGTGACACCTTTATTTACCTGAAGAAATTCTCTGCTTGGGACTCCGGCGAGGGCAGTCACATCTCCTCTTTCCTCTATCTCTGCTCCAACCTTCAAAGTCCCTACTTCACCAGACTGTGAATTCTTCAGACTATATTGGATTAACCATGGAATTGATCAGCTGGTCTCTGAACGCTATTGACACAATTTTTTCTACAAGAAGATCAGGGCCGGAGGACACTGCGTGCCCAGATGGAATCTACCCTGTGGGCTATGTTCTCGACACCTGGGAGACGTGGCGTGTCGCATGCTTTGCGCCATTCTCGGTGGGGGACATCGAGGATTTATTCATAATTGGTTTCATAGTAGGAGGGCTGGTACTTATTGGCTTTTGTGCTGCCCTGAGCTACTGGAAAATTGGCAAGACGGCTGCCGTCAAACCACGACTCCTCACTTGTCCGTCATGATTAATGAGTTGGGCAAGGCGATGCATTCTCAGACTGTGTTAACCCTTGAACTCAGATGCAAATTGGATAACACCTTGGAGCAAATGCACACCTTGCAAGGGAAGAAGAAAGATTTCAGAGACCAGGAAAATTTCTGTATTGGGATCTGGTTTGTTCATGTGAAGCTGTAAAAGTGTTTTCACTGCTCAACCACAAAAGGCCAAAATGCCCCATTGTTTTTCCTCCAGAACAATCTCTATGGCCTTGGGGAATACCACATCCCGGCCACCACTCACGCCACCCCTTTTCCCCTCCGGGGGCTCCGCAGTTTTAGCTGCGGCAGGTCCCCGTTCCCACAAGCTGGCAGCGTCGCGACTGCGGCTACCACACACTCACATTGCTTCAATTCAGAAAATGGACTGTTTCAAGTTTAGTGCACATAAACAATGTCAAATGTATATATGTTGTCTTAATTCTGATGTGTGCCATTATTACGGTAAACAAGTAATAATTGTGGATTAATTGATGTATCTTGTCTATGGCAATTTGAGTGTGGACGTAATCTCGTTGTTGCATTTGTAATGACAATGACAATAAATCTCATCCATCCATCCATCCATCCAAATTCACATTTATGTCATAAACACACTGATTGCAATGTACTGAACAACCTCCAAACAATTTTACAGGTTTGGACCAAAACCCTCAGTTTTTTCAGCAGCAACCTGTGGCATCTTTTGTGCTATGGCTAAGTACCAGTCAATCAAAGCTGCTGCCACCTGAACAAGTATAATTATACATAACATAATAGCAACTGACATAATGCAGTTTCAACCTACACTGATGGATGACAATTTTCTTCTTTCATACATTGGGAGGATGTGCTCCTTGCTCCCCTGATTCAACACATATCCCCACGATATGTGTTGAATCCTCACAGCTCAGTTAGTTAAGGCAGTTTTATCCTTTAAAGTTGTTTCATCCACAATAAGGTGTGTGTTTTCGTGGAGATTTCACAGTATTTCAAGTAATTGCATGTGTGCTCTTAGATAGGATAAAAGGCAGTAATGACTAATAACTGTCAGTGAGGTTTTTTGGTGCATGCCTGTAAGAAAGTCATGATCAAATTATTTCTTAGTACTTTTGAAAACCACAGTTGAGCTCATGACGCAAGAAGTGACTGAACATGATCAGAAAATTGAAAATCTTCATTTGGGAACTTTTTTTTTTTTCAAAATTGTTTTTTTTTTTTTTTTTTAATTCAAATGAGTCTGTTACGGAAAATAGATTCATGTTTGGTATTCATGGAATATCTTTCACGGAGCCAGTATCTGAAATTATCAACAAATCAAAGATAATGATTTTTCTCAAAGGACAGTTACATTTTAATGGCTTTCTGCATTCAAAGTGTCTTAGGTCTAATCACCAAGTACACAACAAAAAGGCAGAAAGCAGCATCGTGAATGATAGATGAGTAATTTAACCTCTGAAGCACTTTTTGTCACATGATAGAAACTATTTTGAAACAAAGCCATCCTTTAAACACACTTTTCAGGAAAACACTTGTAAAAATGTGAATCTGAGAAGTCGACTATTCTTGAAATCCATTAAATGTAGTGCTGTAGAAAAGTACATGTAGTGGGGAAGAATTATAATGTAATGCAAAAAGCAAGTACAAGTACCTCAAAATTGAACTTGAGCACAGCAGCACTTTCTGTCACTGACAATATGCTGCTTGTCTTTGTGAAGGTAGAATGTCATGAATTCATAAATTTACCATTTTATGATACATTGGATGAATTAAAAGACAAAAGGAGCATTGTTAGCTACTAAAACATCTTATCATTGAAACTCAGATAGCAACAACAAGCATATTCCATAATTTCTATTTGAGGCTGGTGGAACACTTGACAGAGCATGCAGTAAATTGTAATAGTGAAGTTGCCATGGAGACAGTGATATCTTGTGGCAAAATAAAATAAAAATAAAATTCTAAATTACATGCAGAGGTGGGTGTTACATCTACAGGGAAGTGTGACCTGACATGTGTACTGATAGTGATGGAGTCAACTGCAGCAGCTGGAAGCCCCCCTTCTTCAATACTTTACTCTGTTATGGGTCTCTCACAATGAATGCATTCAGGGTGTTAAATGCATCGCGCATCGCTCTAAAACCCATTATTTTCAGTGAAAAGCATCACATTTTTGACCAATGTACACTCCGCCAGGACTGTGCATTGCCACTTGTCATCAGGCTGCCGTGGTCAAATTTCAACCCAATCCAACTTTCAACATAGTGC
This sequence comes from Thalassophryne amazonica, assembly GCF_902500255.1. NCBI lineage: Eukaryota > Metazoa > Chordata > Actinopteri > Batrachoidiformes > Batrachoididae > Thalassophryne > Thalassophryne amazonica. The sequence continues at coordinate 27,190,679 of NC_047111.1, read as the reverse complement.
GCTGTGATGTAGCTTTGTGCATCCAATAGAAACGCGGCATCAGGACAAAACACGGAAGATGACAGACTGCAGAAATGTGTATATACTGCAGTTTTCTGAAGAAAATCCGTAGAAGTTTTTCCTCACGATGAATTTGATTACTGCACATTTTCAAATAAAAAAAACAACATTTCTTACATTAGAAAATTTGTAATTAAAGTAGTTTTAAGTAAAAATAAATATTCTTTAGAAATAATTGTTCTTCTGTAAATTAAAATCATAACTTATCTGTTGTTGTTGTTTCAGATGAGTTGATTTCTTGATTAACATTATCAGGAACTGTGGACTTTTATTTTTAGACAAATAAAATAGCATGAAAAGTAACGTGTACATTTTTAAGTCTGGTAGATTTAGTCATATTTGCATTTCAACCAGGAAAAAAGACACCGTAAGTAAATACGAATATTTATTATAAACACAACAGGAGATGATGGAACAATGACTGCAGTGTGTCTGTTAAATAGGAATTCTCAATGTGACATAAACCTCATGAGTCATTTCAACATTAGATTACATCCTCACTGACGATGTGATTAATTTTATTACTGTAATCAGGACAGAGTAATTACTAAAATATGAATTTGACTATTCTAGTGATTGTGAATGCTTTGAAATTGTGCACAATAGGGGCGGGGCTTCCTCCACCTGTGCAGTGTCTTTTTGACTTAACTTTGACTTCATGGACATGCTGAATGATTAATTTATTTAATGTTAAAATCTAAAAGGGAACAGCTTTTTCAAATAATAAAATACTTGATCTTTAAAAAGCCTTTGTTTTATTTTGAAGAGCAGCACCAGAGACGGCAAGTGAGTTGGACTACCAAGATATTTGACCAGGTGAAGGTCTCCTCTGCAGCTTGAACCGCTTGGTAGAGTATTTGGAGACACTTTCTTTACATTTTGAAGAGCAGAGATGCTCTCTTCTTTTGTCTGGACTCCATGTTTTGGTGTTTAGCTCCACTGGAAGTTTTTGAAGTGCATCTGGATTTACAAGGTTCTCTCCACAGCAAATGTTCCTGATGTGGGACAAGTGAAGAAATATATTTCTTAAAATACAGGGTGTACACAAAAACACTCCTTGGTCTCAAATATTTATAATATCAAAAGTTACCTGAATAACTTTACAATTTTGAAGAAGAAGAATCTGCAAAAGAGAGAGAGAAAAAAAAAAAAAAACCTTGAGTTTTTGCAACTGTAGATACCAAATTTGTAAAACACTGGCTGCTGTGTCTCTATCTGTGCGGGTCTGTGACCTGAACACCGGCTGCTGTGTCTCTATCTGTGCGGGTCTGTGACCTGAACACCGGCTGCTGTGTCTCTATCTGTGCGGGTCTGTGACCTGAACACCGGCTGCTGTGTCTCTATCTGTGCGGGTCTGTGACCTGAACACCGGCTGCTGTGTCTCTATCTGCGCGGGTCTGTGACCTGAACACTGGCTGCTGTGTCTCTATCTGTGCGAGTCTGTGGCCTGAACAGCGGTTGCTGTGTCTCTCTCTTCTCGGGTCTGTGGCCTGAACACCGGTTGCTGTGTCTCTCTCTTCTCGGGTCTGTGACCTGAACACCGGCTGCTGTGTCTCTCTCTTCCCAGGTCTGTGGCCTGAACACTGGCTACTGTGTCTTGCTGTGCTCAGTGTCGCAGTCTGATCAGTCTTCCCGTCTGATCAAGCCCAAGGGTGATGTCTGTCACTCGTTCCTCTGCTTTTTTCTTTTAATATTGTGGTTATGACTCGCAGACGGAGTGTTTCCATTTTTCCTGATGCAAATCCAAGATGGTGATTGTCCTGCTTGTTGACCAAGCCCTCAAAAAGCCACATAGTGATGTAAAAATCTCCGCCCCCTTGTTGCACGTTCAATGTGTCCAATGCAAGCAAATTCGTCAAAATGATCAACCGACGCACACAGTGTTCAGGTAATACCTGAACATGTGGTGGGGTTGGAAGAGTGTACTGTAGGTGATGCCCACTCTCACCTCCTGCATGTAACCTTTCATGCATAAATTTTTTCTTTTCTCTTCAGTCATAGTGCAACGGACTGACATCCCATCCGGCAGGAATCGTAGCTTCTCATCTGTAGTTATCTGAAGCAAAGCACGGGCCAGTGGACCTCAGGGCCTGGATTGAATCGACTGGTTCAGTCACAGCAAAAAGGTTCCCAGTTTTTCTCCTCAAACTTTCACCAGCTTCTCCTTGGCTGGTCAGGAAGTAGTCAATTAATGTTCTAGTGAAGCCATGCCTTCTATCTTCCATTGGGTAGGAGTACCCTATCCAACCACCCACTCTGCATTTGGCTGTCAGCTCAGTGTATTTGTTCAGTTTCCTTTCATGGGCTGCTTGAACTCCAATCTCCCATAGAACAACACTTCTTTGGTGATGACATATTACATGATGTCATCTGGCCTGACAATGATGTCTCTGTTTATTTTGGTAGCTGCAGCTGGTGCTTGAGGTCTACTTCCATGCTGTAATTGCTTTCAGGATTTTGAGCTGATTTCTTTTTTTGAACTATTGCCTGCCCTGTGCCACTCTGTTGCATGAAGGCAATTCGCTGTTGTTGCAGTTGGGGTTCTAACTCTATGCTGTTGTCCATTCGGCTGCTCCCGTTTTTGTGTTCGGGGTCGCCACAGTGGATACAACCAGATCAGCATTGATATTTGGCATAAGTGTTGTGTGGGCCGCTGAAGAGGAGGTACTGCTGGCCCACCACCACCAGAGGGCGCCCTGCCTGGAGTGCGGGCTCCAGGCACCAGAGGGCGCTGCCGCCTCACAGGAGCAGCCAAGGTGACAGCTGTCACCTATCAACCGAGACAGCTGACATCCATCAGCAGAGGGGTATATCAGCTGGACGGCATCTCCACCTCATTGCCGAGATATCGCTCTACCAAGGAGGTAACGTATCCAGCCCAACGAATTGTCTTCTGACTATTGAATACTTTTGCCTTTGCACAGAAAGAGAGAAGAACAGCAGGAGACTGTATTTTGGGATAAGTACTCGCATTCCTGCACTACAATGTTGTTGTTGATTAGAGGTGGAGGTGGTGTTTCCACCCTACGTGTTGCTGGGTGCAGCCGCACCCACATCTGACTGTTTCTGTTCCTCGCCAGCAGTACCGGATCCGACGAGCGGAGGCAGTGGCCACCTGGGAGTTCGGGACTTGGCGGCTCCAGTATTCCCGGGGTTCGGTGGCGGAGGAAATCGGGTGGTTCCGGTTCGACTCGGACAGACGTCTCCTATCGTCGAGCCTGCCCACACGACACCATTGGAATTGGTTATAACCACAATTGTAATCTGTTGTGTTTGTTGTGCGTATTCACAACAGTAAAGCTTTGTTATTTGACTTTCTCCATTGTCCGTTCATTTGCGCCCCCCTGTTGTGGGTCCGTGTTCCTACACTTTCACAACAATAAGTTTTATGCTGGATGTCCTTCCTGACGCAACTCTAGTGTTACCTGGAGAAACACACAGCTGCTGGTGTTCAAAAGAGGTCTTCCATCCAAGTACTAATCAGGTCCCACACTGCTTAGTTTCTGAGATCTGACGGGATCAGGCTTACACAGAGCAGATCGGCTGCTTATAACACTAACTCGATAAACCACTAAAAAATTTATCAGAAGCTACAGCTAACCGCTAACTTTAAGTATTGTCTCCAGTACACTCTCAGCTACTGACAAGCAGATTTTGAGTTTAAACACCGCCAATGCTACTGATAGAATCAAAGACAATCACAAACCCAAACACAACGCCTGAGAGCGCTGCGCGACGTTTCGCACCGTGGGAAGTCCTTAAAGCGACAGTATCACCTCAAAATCTCTCATCAGCCGTTAAAATTTTCACTGAAAACCAGCTTAATTTTTCGAACCGTGTCCACTTTGATGTGTCTCACAGGTTTAGAAAAAAATTTGATCAAACAAAGCGCCAGTCTCTCAGCAACTTCTCAGACAAAGGAATTCCGACGAGGGGCTGGACGACTCCTCCCACAAGGAGTGCTCACAGGCGAATGACGTCACCGACAGGCGTGGAAAAACTCACGCCTGCGCAAGAGGGTTCAAGCATGTCTGACGTAAAAACATATGAATGAAATCCATATAGTTTTTGAAAAAATAAAAAGGACCTATACTTTATTGACCGACCTCGTAAGAACACACTAAGTAAACATTCCCCAATGAACAGAGTATAACACGTCAAATATAATACTTTCATGCATAAATAGAAAAGAGTGACATCTTTCCTTTTCTCTTTTTTTTTCTTAGTTCTTTTGCTACAATACAATGAAATTTCCTTTTTAAAATGAGGTTAGGAGTTTGGAGTCTTGCAGGAAATCAATCCTGTCCTTCCTGTTATGTGTCGGACGCAGTCGGAGTACCGACCAGCGTTTGACAATAGGACCCAGCATAAAGGAAACACAGCACGGTTCAAAGGATAACAGAATTTAATGACATAACAGTGAGTGCTTAATTAATAACAAATAAGTGCGCGGTCTGGCGAGGTGGAAGAACGGTGCACTCCCAGCAGCACAAACGGTCCGGAGCCAGAACAGTTCGGACCCAAGGACCCCGCCGACACCCCCCAGGTGGCCGCGACCAACCGAGTCTGTGAAAGAAGAAACCATAATGTGAGTCCACCACTCCACACACAGAGAGACCACTCAAAGGTGTACATAAACAGCAAACACTTCCTGGCTTAATCACCAATCAGCTTCCCACCCTGCAGGCATGGAACACCCAGTTCAATTCTCCACTGCAGTGGAAGCTGATTAAACGACTAACATAACAGCTCAATATAATAAGGTGTGAGGGACACCACATTTACTGACTGTACTCATGTTAGTCACAAAACCTAAAGTACCTCAGGAAGTGTGCTGATGAGCGTGAGACCTCACAGACCATGGCATCAAACCTGGTACGGTCTCTGCGTCCATGATGATGAGATGGTTCTCTAAACGTCGATCTCACCCATCTGGTCACAAGGTCGAGTCTCTGGCAAATACACACTGTGTACTCCAGACTTAAATGCAACCATGCCCCAATCCATATAGATGCACCACAGCTGTGAGTCCTGACGAGCTGATCAGGGTGAGGTCCTAATAACTCAGCCACACAGCCACTCAGTCCTGAACGCATGCCACCTGGAAGGAAAAACAGAAGACAGAAAACAGAAGACAGAAACAAAGCCAGCCAGGCACCCCAGCCACAACACTTCCCAAATCGTCCCACAGGGGTCACTCTTGTTCCATGGTTAGATTTGATATTTATCTACCAGAGCTGTGAAAGGGGTGCTGAGTTGCGTCTGGTTTGGGGAATTGATAAGAATTCACAACTATGTGTGGGATGCACTTTGGGGGAGTTTTAAATCCTGAATATGGTGGGTTTTGTTGACAGATCCATGCTGTGCATGGCTTAAAGTGTCTCCTCTTTGACACCTGGAGATATACCAGGCCCTGCTGTATGGAGGTTATCTTTCTTTGAAGAAAACCCAATGGCCTCATCTTAAAGCAAGCTTAAGATGTTGGTTGTTTGATCACAGCTTTCCGCTACATTCCCCCACTCGATTCAACTTTGGGTCTCCAACGTTGAATCGCCAAGACGAGGAAGGCTGTGACGGTCGGTGGGTGATGTCTTCCACTGGTGGTGAGGCTGAGGAGGGTTAGTGTCAGACTAGCAGAGTGGCTACTACATGCTAAAGTGGTTCGACTATGGTACCACATCCTACATTTGCCTAATTATTTACATTATTCACGGCACGTTTGGCTACTCCAAATTTTTTCACTCGGATACCTAGTCGGCTTCGTGTTCTTGGTCTAAATTTGGGTTAGCTTCCATATCATCAGACGATTTGGCCGCACGTCATTTTCTTCGGGCTAGTCTGGCAAAGGCTTGAGAACACTTGGTTATACCGTTCTGAAGGGTATTGGCGTATCTGCGCGCCCACAGAGCTAAGCCGAGGGTAGTCAAGTAACCGATGATTGTGACCACAAACAACAGTGTGTCAGGAGTAGACCAAGCATACGATAGGGCTTGGCAGGTTTTGAGATCTTGATTTCAAATCTCTTTCAAAGTTTTATCTATTGGGGCCACGTCGATGACTTGAGAACCCTCATACTGGATTTTCTCCAGAGTCTGTTGGTCTATTTCGATAGCGGTTTGATTGTAAAAGTCGGACACTTCAATGGCTCCTTCGTATTGGTCAGGATGCAGGTGATAGAGAGATACCTAACCAATACGGAGCAGGGCGTTTTCAGGTACCGTGACCCACAAAGTTTTTCGCGGGAGTTCGATACGAGTCGACGTGTCATGACGGTTGTACACCAGTAGTGCTGATTTTTCGGGGGTGTTGACTAACCAGCGTTGTCCTACTATCTCTACCTGAGTGTCCATGACTTGGCGGAACGGTGTGATGGTCGTTGGACAGCGATTTGTCCCAGTAAGTGTTTTGAGACCGCAGATGCCGGCAGTGTCATCTCGAATGAACGGTTTCCTGGGACATAAGTAATGAATGTCTTTTGTGACAGTGCACATTTTGAGATTCGGCACTAAGTATAGTTGAAAGCCACTACGGGTGGTGTGTGGATCTTAAGGTGATTGTCTCCTTGCCCGAGACCTACGTTCACGACACTTTTGAGCCTGTAGATGTTTTCAGTAGTGACGATTGGCAAGTTAAGTAGAAACACCATTTCGAGGTCTTCTGGATCTACATAGATTGGGATGGCCAGGGGAGGTGATGGTCTAGTGGTTAAGGTGTTGGGCTTGAGTCCAGAAGATCATGGGTTCAAATCCCCGCCTGACTGGAAAATTACTAAGGGCCCTTGGGCAAGGCCTTTAATCCCCTATTGCTCCCGGTGTGTAGTGAGCGCCTTGTATGGCAGCACCCTGACATCGGGGTGAATGTGAGGCATAATTGTAAAGCGCTTTGAGCGTCTGATGCAGATGGAAAAGTGCTATATAAATGCAGTCCAGTCCATTTATGGCACTTCCCAATGCGTACGCGAGGTGAGCTTGTAACGGCGTGACTAGACTATGAGTTGCGGACTCGAGAAGTTGGTGGACCAGGGTTAAAGGGACAATGTAGGGTGGCATCCTACCGACGGCGAGGCTGTCAATGGAAGATCCGACGTACCTGATCATGTCTGCCATGAGCATATTCAACATCTCTGTGTGTGCATAGTCTTTCTGCAACACTGATGTTAGTTGGTCAATTACGCCCATGGTCTTTTTGAGCACGTTGGTATGGGTGTTAAGGATTACCACGGTGTCTCGTACGGTTTGTCCGATGGTCTCAAGATCTTCTCTCTGTATGTTAAGCTGAGCCTGTATGTCAGGGATCACCTCTTGGAGCTCGCTAACGTGTCTCTTTAATGTTGATACTGTGACGGTGTTAACTGCTGATAAGCCGAAACTGAAGAGGGATCCTACAGCTGAGGCTGCCATTAGCAGACCTCCAATGAACCTCTTCTCTCTTTTGTTGAGTCCACTCAGTTCTGCTTGCGTTACCGTGAACTTCTCCATCTGGCATAGCATGTGGACCATGTCTGCCTCAGCATGCTTCAGGACAGACTTTGTCCACCGGCTACCTTGCTTTTGTTTCTCTGTGACCTGCACATGCTGAATCATGCCCGTGCATCAACATCACCCCCCGGTGGTTACGAGGAACCACTAACGCAGGTGAAGAGAGATCCTCAGAAGCATAGAACAAGATGCCACGGAGCACTTGTAGGTTTTCTCGGGCGTGGTACAGCTGTCTCAAGTCAGGGACGGAAGCAAAATCATCCTCAGTGAGTGGGTGAACTTGAGGATCAGTGAGGTGTAGCACCATTTTGTTTATGGCCGGATCCAGAGCCTGGAGTGAAGCCAGGTCGGAGTCAGAGAAAGCTGGAGCAACCGAGGCTGTTGTGGGGACGGGGGCTGTGGCCGGGTCTGCGGTAGCAGTCCTGGCACGAGTCACTACTGATACAGCATAGGTGGGTGGGTGGGCAAAAAATGCCTCATGGAATGCCCACGGCGTGCCATCCAGAGCGCCTTGCTTGGCTAGTGTGTCAGCCAAGTCATTAAATTCTTTGTCTTGGCCTGGTGTGCGGGAGTGACCTCTGACCTTTTTCCAGTATATCTTGAGGTCGTGCGTGGTTATGAGGTGATCACAAGCCGCAAACAGTTCTTTGTTGGAGGTCATTAAACTATTGCATTTCCAGCAGGGTAGATGGCACAGAAAGCTAAGGCGTGCATAGTTCGAATCTGTGCATAGCACAAATGTTTTGACATTTTGTGCCACAGCTAACTGGCATGTTATGAGTATGCCCGCAATTTCGGCATACTGAGAGGACTGTGGTCCCAGCTGGAATTTTTGTGGCTCATGTGGTGTGCTGTCAATCCACGCGACCCCCACTCCTGCCCGGGCAACTGTTTCGTGGTGAAATGAGCAGCCGTCCACATACACAGTGAACATGCCTTGGCAGGCATTTTGGTTGAAGTAGTGGTGATTAGGGGAGTCAGGAGGTGACACGTCTTCGTTAAACGGGTATGCAGCCAGTGTGTCTTCAGTGCAGTGCTGGCACGCAGCTAACCCTGTGCCTAGGGTAGTTTTGCGGTCTTGTGTGTACCGCACCTCCATGTCAAAGCTTTGCAGTGCCATCAACCATGAGGCAACTCATGAGTTTGTTACTACACCTTCTCGCAGTCTTTGACTGTTAAGGAATGTCACTGGTTGGTGATTGGTTTTTCGCAGTCACTGAATTTAAGTTCCGGCAGTTGTAGCATTTTGCTCACGTAGGCGACCACTCGTCTATCTTTGTCATACATCTGGTACAGTCCCGTGCTTAGGCATTGATTGAAGAATCCCACCTCTAGGTGGAATTCCTTGCTACAGTCATGGTATGCTAGGCATGGGGCTGAGCAGAGTTTGTCTTTCAGAGCCTGCATGGCCTGTTCTTGGGGTTCACCCCATAGGAACAGTGTATCAATTTTGAGCAGGTCTGTCAGTGGTTTTGCCAAATCTGCATAGTTTTCAATGAATTGGCGGGAGTAGTTGCACACTCCCAGTAAGCTGCGCTGTTCTGTTAGGTTCGTAGACGTTTTGATGTTGGTGATCCCTTGGACTCGTCCAACTTGTGGTTGCACTCCGTCTGGTCCGACAAGGAGGCCCACATAGTTGACCTTGGTCCGACACCACTGACACTTTGAAAGTGAGATTTTTGCACCAGCATTCGTGAGTTGGCTCAGGATGTGGTCTATCTCATCCAAATGTGTGTCTAATGTTGGGTTTCGCATTAGGACATCATCAACATAGATAAGGGTGCCTTGCTCATTTGCATTGGGGCACGCCTTGTTCAAGAAGATGTTAAACTCTGCAGGTGAGTTGGCACAGCCAAATGGGCACCTGGTGAAAGTGTACTGGCAGTTGGCAAAGGTGAATGCCAGTTTGTGTTGATCGTCTTCATGGACAGGGATTGTCCAGAACCCGGAGGCCACGTCAAGCACAGAAAAGTATTTTGCGTCTTTTACTTTAGGAAGTTCCTGCTCTAACCAAGTCATTGGCCATCGAGATAGCAACACCTGTTCGTTGAGTTTGCGGTAATCGATGGTAAGTCTCCACTTACCGTTTGGTTTGATTACCGGCCATACAGGGGCTGAATAGCTGCTGTTGCACGGTCTTAAGATCCCTTTTTCCAATAGGTCATCTACGATTTCCTGTACGGGTTCATTGGATGCCAGAGGAATTTTGTATTGTCGCACGAAGGTGGGCGGTCCATTTGGAGGAGTTGGGATGCACACAGAGTGGATGTGGGTGAGTCCACAATCCAACGAATCATTAGCAAAGGATGCTCGGGATTTATAGAGTAGGTCTCTTAGATGTCCTCGTTCCTCATCATTCTTTAAGGCATCTGCTGCTGCTACGACTTGTTCTATCTGAGATGCAAATTCAGAATCAGAACCTGGGTTAAGGTTCAGAGCTGGTTCAGTGTCATTTCCAGCATTTGTTTTGTTTTTAGAGTCGACCGTGAGGACTGTAAGGGTCTGGAGGACCATGTGGTCAGGGTCATCAAGGTGTATTCTGCTGACAGTGTCTTCCTCAGAGATGTTCACTGGAAATACAGCGATTGCTCCTGAGGGTTTAGAAAAAAACAACCCCCTGTTGTGAACAGGGAAGAAGCGATGGAGGGACTTGGCCAAGAACTGGGATGTTCAGCTCAAAGTCCTGGAATTCAGTGCTGATTAACCAACCCAGTGGGGTGGCTTTGGCAATCAGGATATCTTCGCCAGTGTCGTTATGCACCATCAAGCGAGTTGTCCGACTTCCTAGGCTCAGAAGTGGAGTGGCTTCCAGAGATAGTCCCAGTTTGGTGAAGAGCTGGGATGGCTGGAAGACTGCCTGTGAGTGTCGGAGCCGTTGTCCTGGACATATCACGAGGTGGAGTGGTGCATTTTTCAGGTTGGTGGGTATTGTGATGTGACCATCACTCACTACCTGACATGCATCAGGGATCAATTGTCCAGACCTTAGATACTCCGGATCAGAGTAAGCGGGGTCATTGCGTGCTCTGGTCAAGGACCAGAGGACCTGATTGACTCTGTCAACCTGCACCTCCAATCGGATGAGGAGGTCACCTCCTATGTAGACAGAGCATGGTAAGTTTGGAACGACTAAGAATGAGTAGCTCAGTTCTCGTCGGTTCCAGTGCATTCTGAGTGTGCAGATTCCAGTTGCCTTGAGTACGGTCTGGGGTAAAGGGTCCTTTGGAAAACAGAAAGGTTTTTTCACGTATAAAATGTCTGGATTGGATTTGCTCAATGAGTCAAACAGACCTTGACTAATAGCTGATCTTTCGGCCCAAAGAGCCAGAGCTACGTCAGCAGTGTGTGTGTTTTCCAAATGGAGACCATCTACTTCCAGAGGGCGGTACTCATTCACATTATTGTCCTCTGAAAGTTTACAGAGGAAAGTGTCCTTATTTTAAAAGAAAAATGATGGCAGATAAGACTTGATAATAAATGTTTCAGTTAATAGTAGTTATTTTTTTAAGTGGTAGGAAAAAGTTAAAAAGTCGCTGGAAATTATTTACATGCAGTACAGGCTAGTTACCAGCAGTCGGCGGACTATCAGGCGCATTAGCTGCGGTGGTTAGCACCTGGGTTAATTCAATGAGGCTCTGCGTTTGAGAGCAGCTAACAGCCTGTTAGCACGCTATTGCCTCCGGCTTTCCGATGGCTGATTAGTGTTCAGTCCGAGTTAAGGGGCCGTTAGCACGGCCGTAGAAGCTAGTGCATGTTAGCGCTCTGTTAGCAGGCACGTACTGTTGCGCGCCACGCCGACAGCGGAAATCGATTGAACGAAATTACATGGACTGATTAACATGCAGGTTTCATGCAGTTAGTGACCGTTAGAAGCAGCTTGGTTCACCAAGTAATGCTTAATGAAACAAATCGTCATGATTTTCAACATCGCTCGTGGGCCGTTAAGCCGTTCGGAGTGGGTGCTAAGATGGCGACTGTTTACGTCGTGTGTGTGACGTAGCACAGTTTGACGGCAGTGCATCAAGCTGTTGATGACGTTGACGTGATTCGCACACAGAGGGGGTTTAAAGCAGGCAACGCCTCCTCTTCAAACTTTTCCACTCAACAACAATAAATTCTTTAAAACGTGCTTGTTTTTCTTCACAAAATGGCGGACTCGGCGGTCCTGTGGAACAATACAGCACTTTTAAAACACAAGATGGTGGACACGGGGGTCCCCCTCCCTTTTCTCTCAAACAAGCTTTGACCAGGACGTCTCCTGAGTCAGGGAAGCAACCACTGGCAATCCTTTCTGGACTATAGGCTCAGTGTAACATCAGAATCTCAGCTTAGGCAAGCCGTGGCTGGATAATCAGAGCACAACGTGCTGAGTGACTCACAAGTTTTGTGACTGGTTAAGTAGCTAATTTAACTAGTCCCTTGGAGTCATGAATACAGTGATTACAATAATTGGAATCTCGCAATTTTGCAATATGTATCCGGGTGAGCAGTTTAAATCTGGAAACGTGCAGAATTTAACTGTCACCAAGGCCTGACATTAACATGAATTCCTCATGTGAAAATAACACAGTGCTTTCTTTTTTCCTCTTTTTCTCTCTTTCTCTCACATGCACACGCACACAGTTGAATAAAGACAGATTAAGTTGCTCTATATGCTTCCAACTTAATTGACTGTATTTTCTGTATGACTTACAGAGGTTCAGACCTGATAAGTGCGCCTCACATGGGCTTGCACCAATATACTGTAGGGAAAAGAGTCACAGGAAGAATATAATAATGTTTTGGAGTATTGAAAATTATCGCTTGTGGATAATTTTACCTTGGGGCACCACCTAGTTCAAAGGATAGGTCCTTGTAATTTAAGCATTCATTAATTGATTAGTCTCAATTTAATTAATCAGTCTCAGTTTCTAAAGGATAAGCTCCGCAGGTCAGATCCGACACCCTCTGTAAAACCATACAAAAATCACAGACAACTTCACACGTTTAAGATATTTATTTAACCCTGGCAGGAGTTAAGTAACAGGACATATCACAGTGATCGATTTAATGATTACAACCGTCAATGAGCAATGATTATATGATGTTCTGATAGTTTGGTTTTGTAGCGGAGTTTTAGGAGTAAGATTCGTCCTAATTTAATAGGTAATTTACTTTGGTATTTGTTAACCTGAGAGAAGATTAATGATTTTGAATAGAGTTAAATAAAGCCACTATGTTTATCTGACAACATAGCCCGGTCTTACCTTGCGCAGTGCAGCGGGTCTCCGTGAGGTCCGATGCTGGAATCGTCTGGTTCAGTCCATGCCCTGTCCACCACACAGCTTCGTCAGGGACCTTGACAAAGAGGCTCTGCCGGTCCGACCCGCTCGGTCACGTCAGTGGCGGGGATGATTTCTGTTATTTTGCTGTGGTTTCGCAGCAGCAGTTCAAGTCGCTGTTGAACGTCTCAGCTGACCTGGATGTTTTTCTCTGCAGCCCTCTGGAGTATGGCTTGTCAGAATAAAGGTTTGAGCGTCTTTATTCTCTATCAAAAATCAAAAATTCGTCTTTCGTCGTCGTCTTTTGGAAGCTTGGTCAAATCAGAATTCAATGCAAAAATAGCTGACTTTAGAAGAAAAATGTTCGTGAAGGAATTTGGAGTTTGAAGAAGAAAAATGTTTTAATTTGAAAATTCGAAAAAGGAAGTTAAATGCGCCGACACGTTTAACTTGACAAAGGTTGCAAAAGTTATCTGTCGGAAAAATAAAGTAAATTCTTGTCGGTACGCCAAATAAGAATAAGTCTTAAGTAGTATGTGACTTTAGGCAAAGGGTCATAAATCTTGATGGCCGAGGCAGTGTCTTTAAACCAAAGGAAAAGAAGAGAGAAAAGCGTAAGAGCAGAGAGGAGCGTAAGAGAGCAAATTCCCGGGCGCGAGCTCTTTTAAAGGTTTAATAAGCTCCACCCCCAAGAATTCTGGATAACATAGTTTCTGGAGTTTCCTTTGTCTAGTTTTATATATATAAATCAACGTGGTTCCAACATTCCGCTTTGAAACCAAACCAAGTCCTGCAGACTAAATCTAGGATGGTCATTCAGTTGTTTAATTTTGTAGAAAAAAAGCAGATCACAGACATGACACAAAACTAAAGTCATTTCAAATGGCAACTTCCTGGCTTTAAGAAACACTATAAGAAATCAGGAAAAAAAAATTGTGGCAGTCAGTAACAGTTACTTTTTTAGACCAAGCAGAGGGAAAAAAATATGGAATCACTCAATTCTGAGGAATAAATTATGGAATCATGAAAAACAAAAGAATGCTCCAACACATCACTAGTATTTTGTTGCACCACCTCTGGCTTTTATAACAGCTTGCAGTCTCTGAGGCATGGACTTAATGAGTGACAAACAGTACTCTTCATCAATCTGGCTCCAACTTTCTCTGATTGCTGTTGCCAGATCAGCTTTGCAGGTTGGAGCCTTGTCATGGACCATTTTCTTCAACTTCCACCAAAGATTTTCAATTGGATTAAGATCCGGACTATTTGCAGGCCATGACATTGACCCTATGTGTTTTTGCAAGGAATGTTTTCACAGTTTTTGCTCTATGGCAAGATGCATTATCATCTTGAAAAATGATTTCATCATTGCATTGCATTGCATCCTTTCAATTGATGGGATAAGAAAAGTGTCCAAAATATCAACGTAAACTTGTGCATTTATTGATGATGTAATGACAGCCATCACCCCAGTGCCTTTACCTGACATGCAGCCCCATATCATCAATGACTGCGGAAATTTACATGTTCTCTTCAGGCAGTCATCTTTATAAATCTCATTGGAACGGCACCAAACAAAAGTTCCAGCATCATCACCTTGCCCAATGCAGATTCGAGATTCATCACTGAATGACTTTCATCCAGTCATCCACAGTCCACGATTGCTTTTCCTTAGCCCATTGTAACCTTGTTTTTTTCTGTTTAGGTGTTAATGATGGCTTTCGTTTAGCTTTTCTGTATGTAAATCCCATTTCCTTTAGGCGGTTTCTTACAGTTAGGTCACAGACGTTGACTCCAGTTTCCTCCCATTCGTTCTTCATTTGTTTTGTTGTGAATTTTCGATTTTTGAGACATATTGCTTTAAGTTTTCTGTCTTGACGCTTTGATGTCTTCCTTGGTCTACCAGTATGTTTGCCTTTAACAACCTTTGCATGTTGTTTGTATTTGGTCCAGAGTTTAGACACAGCTGACTGTGAACAACCAACATCTTTTGCAACATTGCGTGATGATTTACCCTCTTTTAAGAGTTTGATAATCCTCTCCTTTGTTTCAATTGACATCTCTCGTGTTGGAGCCATGATTCATGTCAGTCCACTTGGTGCAACAGCTCTCCAAGGTGTGATCACTCCTTTTTAGATGCAGACTAACGAGCAGATCTGATTTGATGCAGGTGTTAGTTTTGGGGATGAAAATTTACAGGGTGATTCCATAATTTATTCCTCAGAATTGAGAGATTCCATATTTTTTTCCCTCTGCTTGGTCTGAAAAAGTAACCGTTACTGACTGCCACAATTATTTTTCCTGATTTCTTATAGTGTTTCTTAAAGGAAGTTGCCATTTGAAATGACTTTAGTTTTGTGTCATGTCTGTGATCTGCTTTTTTCCTACAAAATTAAACAACTGAATAAACATCCTCCGAGGCCGGTGATTCCATAATTATTGCCAGGGGTTGTATATATAAGAACACACTAAGTACACATTCCCCAATGAACAGAGTATAACACATCAAATATAATACTTTCATGCATAAATAGAAAAGAGTGACATGTTTCCTTTTCTCTTTTTTTTTCTTTGTTCTTTTGCTACAACAATACAATGAAATTTCCTTTTTAAAATGAGGTTAGGAGTTTGGAGTCTTGCAGGAAATCAATCCTGTCCTTCCCAAATCGTCCCACAGGGGTCACTCTTGTTCCATGGTTAGATTTGATATTTATCTAGCAGAGCTGTGAAAGGGGTGCTAAGTTGCGTCTGGTTTGGGGAATTGATAAGAATTCACAGCAACGTGTGGAATGCACTTTGGGTGTGTTTTAAATCCTGAATATGGTGGGTTTTGTTGACAGATACAAGGTGTGCATGGCTTAAAGTGTTTCCTCTTTGACACCTGGAGATATACCAGGCCCTGCTGTATGGAGGTTATCTTTCCTTGAAGAAAACCCAATGGCCTCATCTTAAAGCAAGCTTAAGATGTTGGCTGTTTGATCACAGCTTTCCGCTACAATATGCATATGTACTTATATATGTACGTATATATATATATATATATATATATATATATATATATATATATATATATATATATATGCATATGTATATGTATATGTGTATAGGTATGTGTGTGCATATGTGTATGTGTGTATGTATGTATATATGTGTATATATACACACACACACACACATATACGAGGTCTGTCAATAAAGTAACGGTCCTTTTTATTTTTTTCAAAAACTATATGGATTTGAATCACGTGTGATTACATCAGCCAACCTTGAACCCTCGTGCGCATGCGTGAGTTTTTCCACACCTGTCGGTTGCGTCATTCGCCTGTGGGCAGGCTTTGAGTGAGGAATGGTCCAGCCCTCTCGTCTTTTTTTCATTGTTCAGGAATGGCTCAGAGACTGGCGCTTTGCTTTATCAAAATGTTTCCAGAAACTGTGAGGCACATTGAAGTGGACACCATTCTAAAAATTCAGACAGTTTTCGGTGAAAATTTTAATGGCTGATGAGAGATTATGGAGTGTTACTGTCGCTTTAAGGACTCCCCACGGAGCCGCAGGGTGCACCGCGCTCCGAGCCGCCGTCGCCAGCCTGTTTCATGCTGAAAACGTCCAAATTTAAGCCTCTGTTGACCCAGGACGTCGTGAGAGAACAGAGAAGTTTAAGAAGAGGTTGGGATCAGCAGTTTATCCGGACATTCTACTGTTAAAGTTTATATCCAAAAATCACCAGGCCAAGCAGAATTACATCCCATAGTGCCACCTTAATTGATAATATATTCAGCAATGATATTGAGAATAACACTGTGAGTGGATTATTAATCAATGACATTAGTGATCATCTACCAGTTTTCATCGTTTATAATAGAAACCATCGGCGGAATCAGCCAGAGGAGAAAATAAAATACAGGCGAGTGCGGACAGAGGAAAACATGAACACACTAAAGAAGGATTTACAGGAGCAAAACTGGGAAAAGGTATACAGTGAAAGTGATGTTGATAGTGCATATGAAACTTTTTTACAAATATTTACATCATTATATGATAAAAATTGTCCAATTAAACAAGACTACAGAAAACAAAAAATCCAAGCTCGACCATGGATGACGAAAGGGTTACGAAATGCATGTAATAAGAAAAATACACTGTATAGAGAATTCATAAAACTAAAGACTAAAGAGGCAGAAAATAGATATAAGAAATACAAAAATAGATTAACTAATATTATACGGGTATGTAGGAAGGAATATTATAGTACATATTATATAGAACAAAACAATATTAAAGGAATATGGGATATATTAAATAGCATTATCAAAATGGTAATAAAAAACAGAGTTACCTCAGTATTTCATTGATAATAATGTCAAGAAGGAAAATAAGGATGAGGTAGTCAACGGTTTTAATAATTTTTTTGTAAATATTGGACCAAGCTTGGCAGAAAAAAATTCCCGATTCCCAACCTGAGGATTGGGATAATAATCTCATAGAAAGAAATCCCTGTTCAATGTTCCTCACAGCAGTGGATGGAAATGAAATTATAGACATTGTGAATAATTGTAAATATAAAACATCTACCGATTTAAATGAAATTGATATGGTGGTGGTAAAACAGGTCATTGAATGGATTGTAGAACCATTAACATACATCTGTAACTTATCATTTCAAACCGGTAAATTTCCCAATCAAATGAAAATAGCTAAGGTTGTGCCGCTGTATAAGACTGGGGATAGACACCACTTCACAAATTATAGACCTGTTTCTTTGCTTCCACAATTTTCCAAATTATTAGAAAAGTTATTCAATAATAGATTAGACAAATTCATAAATAAACATAAATTACTTACTGATAGTCAATATGGATTCAGAGCACATAGTTCAACATCACTTGCATTAATAGAATCAGTTGAGGAGATTACAAACGCCATAGACCACAAATTACATTCAGTTGGAATATTTATAGACCTTAAAAAGGCTTTTGATACAATTAATCATGACATATTAATCAATAAACTTGAACAGTATGGGATTAGGGGGTTGGTGTTGCACTGGGTGAGAAGCTACTTAAGTAACAGAAAACAGTTTGTGAAGTTGGGGGAATATACATCATCATGCTTGGACAATGCTTGTGGCGTCCCACAGGGGTCAGTATTGGGTCCAAACTGTTTCTAATTATATAAATGATATTGTCAATGTTTCCAAATATTAAATTAGTATTATTGCAGATGACACAAGCATTTTTTGTTCAGGGGGGATTTGCAGGAGTTACTGAGGAGGATCAGTATAGAAATGGGAAAATTGAAAATATGGTTTGACAGAAATAAATTATCATTAAACTTAAGTAAAACAAAATACATGTTATTTGGCTATTGTAATACAGACATACAGGTTCAGTTACAAGTCGAGGGGGTAGATATTGAAAGGGTACATGAAAATAAGTTTCTGGGGGTGATAATAGATGATAAGATAAACTGGAAGACTCATATAAAACATATACAAAGTAAACTGTCAAGAAGCATTTCAGTTCTAAACAAGCGAAACATATTCTGGACCACAACTCACTCCGCATTCTTTACTGCTCACTGGTTTACCATATTTACAGTACTGTGCAGAGGTATGGGGTAATACTTATAAGGTACAACACAATCACTATCAGTAATGCAGAAAAGAGCTATAAGAATTATTCATAATACTGGCTATAGAGATCATACAAATCCACTATTTTTACAATCCAAATTCTTAAAATTCACAGACTTGGTTCATTTTCAAACAGTACAAATTGTGTATAAAGCAATAAACAACTTACTTCCAGCAAATATTAAAAATATGTTTTTTAACAGATCAGGGGATTACAGTCTGAGGGGGAAATTTAATTTAAAGCATCAGTGGGCACGAACAACATTAAAAGGTTTCTGTATTTCTGTCTGTGGGGTGAGGATGTGGAACAGATTGGGAGTGGGGCTCAAGCAATGTCCAAGCATGAACCAGTTCAAACAGCGGTACAAAAATATGTTTTTTTCTGGGTATAGGGAGGAGGAAGGGTAATGAGGGTTAGGGTGTTTTTGTTTTTTGCTTCGGCTTGTAAATATATAGTATTTTGTATGTAAATAGGTATGTGTAGGTGTATATTTATGTTTGTGTATATATATGTGTATATATGTATATGTGTATGTATGTTGATGTGTATATGTATGTGTGTGTATATATATGTATATATATATATATTGATATCGGTTTAGGTGTGTAGGAATTTATGTGTATATGTGGCAAAGGGTATTACTGGTTGTGGGGAAGAAGGGGTAGGGATAAATAAGCTGATGCTTCACCCTACCCCTTTTCGGACATGTTGGGTACACAGTAGGAACTTTTTTGTTGTTGTCTTTACTGATCTATCTTGTAATTGTTGTTGTATCAAATGTTCGAAATAAACAGTTTTCATTCATTCATTCATTCATTCATAAAGGAGATTTTGTAATGAAAGACGTGCGGACGGTTTCGCACGTCGGCGCGCAGCCGCTCATGGCCCTACGCCACAGCAAAACACCTCCATTGGAAGCCTACAGAACAAGTTGGAACATACCCAGCTGTTAAACAATTTCTCGGATACTCACTCGACTAAAAGCCATCGAAATCCGCCTAAATCTTAGGAATGGTTATCAACACGGAGGTGTTTTTCCTGTGGCGCCGCGCTGCGCCGGCTCCATGGGGAGTCCTTAAAGCAACAGGGGTTCAAGGTTGGCTGATGTAATCGCACGTGATTCAAGTCCATATAGTTTTTGAAAAAAATAAGAGAGACCTCGTATATATATATATATATATATATATATATATATACAGTGAGGAAAATAACTATTTGAACACCCTGCAGTTTTGCAAGTTCTCCTACTTAGAAATCATGGAGGGGTCTGAAATTTTCATCTTAGGTGCATGCCCACTGTGAGAGACATAACCTAAAAAAAAAAAAAAAAATAAAAAAAAATCCAGAAATCACAATGTATGATTTTTTTAATAATTTATTTGTATGTTACTGCTGCAAATAAGTATTTGAACACCTGTGAAAATCAATATTAATATTTGGTACAGTAGACTTTGTTTGCAGTTACAGAGGTCAAATGTTTCCTGTAGTTTTTCACCAGGTTTGCACACACTGCAGCACGGATTTTGGTCCACACCTCCATACAGATTTTCTCTAGATCTTTCAGGTTTGGAGTTTCAGCTCCCTCCAAAGATTTTCTATTGAGTTCAGGTCTGGAGACTGGCCAGGCCACTCCAGGACCTTGAAATACTTCTTATGGAGCCCCTCCTTAGTTGCCCTGGCTGAGTGTTTGGGGTCATTGTCATGCTGGAAGACCCAGCCATGACCCATCTTCAATGCTCTTACTGAGGGAAGGAGGTTGTTTGCCAAAATCTCGCAATACATGACCCCATCCATCCTCCCTTCAATACGGTGCAGTCGTCCTGTCCCCTTTGCAGAAGAGCACCCCCAGAGTATGATGTTTCCACCCCCATGCTTCATGGTTGGGATGGTTTTCTTGGGGTTGTTCTCATCCTCTAAACATGGTAAGTGGAGTTGATTCCAAAAAGCTGTATTCTGGTCGCATCTGACCACATGACCTTCTCCCATGCCTCGTCTGGATCATCCAGATGGTCACTGGTGAACTTTGAACGGGCCTGGACATGTGCTGGCTTGAGCAGGGGGACCTTGCTGCCCTGCAGGATTTTAAACCATGATAGCATCATGTGTTACTAATGTAATCTTTGGGACTGTTGTCCCAGCTCTGTTCAGGTCATTGACCAGGTCCTCCTGTGTAGTTCTGAGCTTTCTCAGAATCATTCTTACCCCACAAAGTGAGATCTTGCATGGAATCTCAGACCGAGGGAGATTGACAGTCATCTTGTGTTTCTTTCACTTTCTAATAAATAATCATAACAGTTGTTGTCTTCTGCCAAGCTGCTTGCCTGTTGTCCTGTAGTCCATCCCAGCCTTGTGCAGGTCTACAGTTTTGTCCCTGGTGTCCTTAGACAGCTCTTTGGTCTTGGTTATGGTGGACAGGTTGGAGTGTGATTGATTGTGTGTGTGAACAGGTGTCTTTTATACAGGTAACAAGTTCAAACAGGTGCAATTAATACAGGTAAAGAGTGCAGAATAAGAGGGCTTCTTAAAGAAAAATTAACAGGTCTGTGAGAGCCACAAGTCTTGCTGGTTGCTAGGTGTTCAAATACTTATTTGCAGCAGTAACATACAAATAAATTATTAAAAAATCATACATTGTGATTTCTGGATTTTTTTTTTTTTTTTTTAGATTAAGTCTCTCACAGTGGACATGCACCTAAGATGAAAATTTCAGACCCCTCCATGATTTCTAAGTGGGAGAACTTGCAAAACCGCAGGGTGTTCAAACACTTATTTTCCTCACTGTATATTCTATTTCTACCTCATTTTCTTATTTTATTGTACTGTTACCTTTATTATTATTATTGCTTATCCTTGCACACGCTGTTTGATGAACATTTTCCTCAACTTGCACCCATCTTGTGTGTTTTTAAGAGCTGACGTAACATCCTCTGTGAGATCAATAAAGTTTATCTTATCTTACCTTAATCCCACAAGGGGGAATTAAGTAGCTGCTTGCTGTGTAAATAGTGTATTTGTGTAATTTAGCCGAACATAAACTTATAAGGTTTTGAATAATCAGGTCCCTTCTTATCTTAGGGACCTCATAGTACCATATCACCCCAATAGAGCGCTTCGCTCTCAGACTGCAGGCTTACTTGTAGTTCCTAGGGTTTGTAAGAGTAGAATGGGAGGCAGAGCCTTCAGCTTTCAGGCTCCTCTCCTGTGGAACCAGCTCCCAATTCAGATCAGGAAGACAGACACCCTCTCTACTTTTAAGATTAGGCTTAAAACTTTCCTTTTTGCTAAAGCTTATAGTTAGGGCTGGATCAGGTGACCCTGAACCATCCCTTAGTTACGCTGCTATAGACTTAGACTGCTGGGGGGTTCCCATAATGCACTGAGTGTTTCTTTCTCTTTTTGCTCTGTATGCACCACTCTGCATATAAACATTAGTGATTGATCTCTGCTCCCCTCCACAGCATGTCTTTTTCCTGGGTCTCTCCCTCAGCCCCAACCAGTCCCAGCAGAAGACTGCCCCTCCCTGAGCCTGGTTCTGCTGGAGGTTTCTTCCTGTTAAAAGGGAGTTTTTCCTTCCCACTGTCGCCAAGTGCTTGCTCACAGGGGGTCGTTTTGACCGTTGGGGTTTTTACGTAATTATTGTATGGCCTTGCCTTACAATATAAAGTGCCTTGGGGCAACTGTTTGTTGTGATTTGGCGCTATATAAATAAAATTGATTGATTGATTGAAATATATTTATTATTATTGTTAAGGGTTTTATTTTTGCTTGAAGGTGAGAGATGCAGTGCTTCTTAACAGACTTCCTGTGTTCCGTATTCGTCAATAAACGTGTGTGTACATTGTGAATGTCACACTGTCAAAAACTGACAGTTTCAAACAGTACAAACAGTTTTATGATTAATCCGTTTAACAGCGTACTGAATAAACTGTCCCTGCGAGTCTTCACGTAATTTCCAGTTATCTATAGTATAATTTCTTTTCTGTGTTCATGTTGTCTGATGTGATGTTGTGGGGAACCCCTGTTCAAAGGGACTATTTATATTAACTTGCATATTTAAATAGGGAGTGGCCAGGGAAGAGTTTGGTTCCACGTTTAATTCTACATTCAGTGTGAATGATTGTCTCGCATCGATAATTAATGACTAAAAACAAGCATTGTGTGTACTTTTGACTTTGTTTTGGATCTTCTCTATTCCATACAGGGTCAGAATTATACATACAGGCTCAAATATATGCACTAATATTTGGCTAAATGTCCCTTAGCAAGCTACACCTCAACCAGACATTTTTGGTAGCCACCAGCAAGCTTCTGGCAAAATTCCGACTGGATATTTGACCATTTGTCTTGGCAGAATTGGTAACGTTCATTAAAATTGGATGGTTTCCTGGCATGGACTTGGCTTTTGAAGCATAGTACACAATTGTTTCAATAGGGTTGTGGCCGGGGCTTTGGGAAGACCATTCTAGAGGCTTAATGTTAGCATGCTTTATCCAACCCACAAGCACTTTTGATGTGTGTTTAGGATCCTTGCCTTGTTGGAACACCCAGTTTTCAAGTTTCAACTGTCGAGCTGTTGATTTGAGGTGGCATTGAAGAATTTGGAAGTAGCCCTCCTTCTTCATTATTTCATCCACTTTGTGCAATGCACAAGTACCACTGACAGCAAAAGAGTCCCAGAGCATCATTCTACCACCACCATGCAAGAGAAACTACCAGTTGCAGTCAATCATGACAATTAATAAGGAGTTAATTGGCCTTTGCATGTTAAAAGACTTTGTAGAACCTTCAGCACCACTTATTAAAAGATTTAAGTGAATGTTCAAGGGGCGATTGAGAAGTTTTGTGTCTGACCCAGAAAAAGTAGTGTGTGGTTCTCCATCATTTGTATTCTAAGAAACCAACATTTCTCAACATTGCACCCAGTGAGTGAAAACACATTTTTGAGGGTCCCTTCACAGTCACCACAAATAAGGCCAAATCAGGCCAAATGGGGAAAAAATATCAAAGTTTGAGATGCAGGACAGACAGGACAGACAGTTGAACAGCCTTGTACGAGTCCCGTATAACCACAGAGAATGTGGGTGGACCCCACCTTGACTGAGTCGTGCACGACAGTGTGTACGCGCTAGCATGCAGGTCGAACATTGGTGGAACACGGTATGACCATAGAATGCTGTTAGATTGAAGTAATGTCCAATTGCCAACAGATGTCCTAACGTCTGGATGTTAAACAAGGGGAGTGGTGTGGGCCAGCACTGTGTCTGCCCTCTTCACAAGACCTTCCGACACTGGATGTTCAAATCCATTGAACATATGGACTAGAAACATGTCATATAAGTTAAATATGTCACACACACCCCCCCCCCCCCCCCCCCCCCCCCCCACACACACACACACACACATGCACACTCACCCACGCACTCACCTCGACACCTCCTGAATGGGGGTTGAATATCCATTCAGTCGGTATTCGGCCTCATTCAGTTTCTAGTGTGAAGCCAATTGAGAAATGTTGGTTTCTCAGAATGGAAAGATGGAGAACCAGACCCCACTTTTTCTGGGTCAGGCTCAAAACTTCTCAGTTGACCCTCGTATGTATATATATTTGAGCCTGTATGTATAATTTTGATGCTATGTTGACTAGAGGAGATCCAAACTATGAAGATAAATAATTGTCTACTTATTCTATTGTTTTAAATATTTTATGCTGGTTCTTGTAGTGAACTTGTTAAAGATTATTAAACTTTGATTGTGATGTCAAACTGAAAAAGCACCATGCAACACCATGAGTGAATGGTTGTTAGGAATGATGGGGAACAAAACTACTTGAATATTAATTGTTGCCACAATGTGTTCCCACTTTCTGCATTTGTTTTTGTTTGTCATAGAAATTATGGATAAAAAGCCAATTCGTTACCATCACTGTACTATTCTTGAGAAGTACAGACTGCTAAGCTTTGAAATCTTCGGTAGTCTGTGTTTCCTCAAACTGCTGTTTAAATATATTAATAATCAAGCACCCGGGCCACTCAGTTCATTTGTTCAGAGACCAAGCAGAGGTAGAGTCACCAGAGGTTTTATAAACAAGAATTGTAACATTCCACAGTGTAGGACTTCATTTGGTCAGTCTGCCTTTTCTTTTAAAAGCATAAAGTTGTGGAACTCATTGCCGCCCGAGCTCAAGAATATATCTGAGTTTAGGATGTTTGCCTCCAGGCTCAAGTTTTGGCATAAAAGTCACCAATGTTGCCCCCATGTGCAGACATAGCATTGTGAGTAAAAAAGTGGGTCAAGGAAGGACTGAATGGAGGAGTGAATGTGCTAACCCACAGAAATTCAGTTCTTAAGTTTTTGTAAATTATGGATGTGTGTTGGAAGGTGTGGAAATGTAAGAAATTTTTACATGTGAGAAGGTGGGTCGATGAGCTAATGAAATGATGAATGAGGTTGTTTATTATTTAATTAAATTATGAATTATGCAAATTGTAGATTTACAAATCATGTAATTTGTAGAAAGGCCCAACCAGGGACAAGAGTTGTGAATTAGTTGAAGCTATAAAGTCTTTGTGCATTGCACCAGCCGCAGATATTGCTCGATCTATGTTTACTGCATTGTCCCTGTCAAATAAACAAATAAATGAAATGAAATCCCACTAGTCTGTTCACACACAAGCAACTTGATTTCTATATGTGAGCCCATTTTTTTAAAACTAAAATTTTTGAAATAAAATATATTTCAGAAAGGAATTATTTGTCTCATGTAAGCAGCAGCAGTCAGGACTAATCCAGTCTTGCCCACCAGTATATTCACACCTGTATTGTATAAAGTGTGTTTTGAATTATGATCTGAGTAGGCTTTTAGATTTTCCGACTGAACAGTCTTTGAGGAATAATTATGGCTCACGATCGAAATAAAGCCACTTTTCATAAAGTAGATGTACTGTATGTGTGACATATTAAGTGGAATTAAATGTATGAGTGATGTCTCACTAGCACATGGCATCATTGTATGTGTAATAGTGATGGGATTTATAAGGCACCTCACGATGCCATTTGATTATGATTCAGAGGGCTGTGATTCAATTTTAAATGATGATCAATGCATCTTTTTTCTATAAAAGATTTTTTGTCACTGTGTGACTCTGGTACTTTGAAAATCAAAGTAATTCTAATGATCTATCATGAACTTATTTCCAGTGAATTCGTTAACAGCTTGTTATGGTTCTGTCTTTCCTGTCCACTTCCTGTTTTATTTTGGTGCTCACCTTCCCCTTGTGTTTTCGTACAGAGCTTTCCAGCCACACTGGCTGTGCTGCACTAATGCAGTTTTTGTCAGAATAATTAAAACAGGAACACAAGCAAATGGGCTCCACCACAGTGGAGACAATGTGGAAACAATTTTAGGTGATTAATCATGATACAAGACAAATAATCAATTTGGATTCTTGCTTCGCCTTTCATGAAAGAATAGGATGAGTCTGCCTTCAGCAGGGCCGTCAACTGAGCCTTTGACATGCATACACACAGTCAGGATAATTGTGGAGATTTGCTTTGGTGGCCAAAACAAGAGCTTCGCTGTTTTTTGTTTTGTTTTTTATTCTGAACTTAAAAACTGTGTTCAGATGTAGCCAGAACTTGTCTCTGTGGTCTGTCGCAGAGTC
Source organism: Thalassophryne amazonica (assembly GCF_902500255.1). NCBI lineage: Eukaryota > Metazoa > Chordata > Actinopteri > Batrachoidiformes > Batrachoididae > Thalassophryne > Thalassophryne amazonica. Next base: position 27,164,586 of record NC_047111.1, on the reverse strand, counting down.
CAGAAACAGCTTTTTTTTTTTCTCAGGTATGCAGTGCAGAAGCTGCAGCTGCATTGCGAGTCCTGTTTATATGAAGAGAGAGGCTGGAATGAAGCCGTATGTCAGTGATTAAATTTTCTATACTGCTTATTCATGGGGAGATGGAGCCCATCCCAGTTGTCATTGGGTAAATGACAGGGTACACCCTGGACAGGTTGCAAGTTTTTTGCAGGGCCACATATGGATAGACAAACACAATCACACCTACTATCAATTTAAATGGTTCAGTTCACCTAACCTGCATGTCTTTGAAAGTGGGAGGGACACGGGTGAGACCCCAGACAAACATGGGGATAACATGCAAACTCCACACAGGAAGGACCAGGCAGGAATTGATCCCAGGCCCTTCTTGCTGTGAGGCAACAGTGCTAATGACGATGCCACCTGCAGCTGTATGGCAAATGTACTTTAATGAAAACATATATTACCAGTTCACACAATGACTTGAATAAAAGTAGGAGCATGGGTTTAAATAAGGAACATGTAAAGTGCTGACTGACAGTGATCAGCAGCTTTGTTCCTCAAATTTTGTAAAATCAATTGACATTTGTGAATATTCAGAATCATCCACATCCTCATCGTGATGCATCAAAAAATCATTTTTTTTCTCCACCCATAATGTGTAATGATGCCATAATTTTTTCTTAACCAACTCCAAAATTTTCCTACACACGGGTCAGAGTTTCTTTACAGATTCACACAAACTGCCACATAGTTTGTTTTTTGAAATCACAACATATGAGCTTAAATTGGAGTGAGCCTCTATTTGGTGCCCATTTTGTGTTGATATAGTCACTATAAATGAGGCCCCTGGATACTATCTAGTCAATTAATATGACAAATGGATGTGTTTGGTACTCTGTTGCACTGCAAAAACTTAGGATAACTCTGGAATGACTTTGTGTCAAATGAGCAGTTAATTGAGGTGATATGGATGTGGGTTACTTGTATCATGGAGAGAGAACTAGTAGTGCATTTTGCCAACTGTGATCCAACATGCACAATCCTCATTTCTGTCATCAGTGACTATCTACCATATAAGATATATGACAAAAGATAAGAGCCCAGATGCTGATTATCCACTAAAGAGTTACATAAAAAAGAGCATGTGGAAACCAGAGGTCTCATTTATAACTACTGCATATATGCACAAAACAGGAGCTAAAAGAGTCGTATGCCAATTTAAACTCATACGTTGCAATTTGTAAAAACAAACAGGCAGAATGTGTGTATGTGCATGAAAACTCTGATCTATGTGTATGAATATTTTGGAGAGGGTGAATTAATTTAGTGGGAAAATTTTGAGTGGTAGCATTACACATGCAATGAGTCATGACATTTAACAATACACATAACATACACATCTACTTTATCATAAAAATGTGGAGTTTTATTTGTGATAGGGAATCATAATTATTTCATAAAGACCCTTCAATTGTTAAATATATTTCACCAGTGCTGTCTCGCCCCATAACAGCTGAAATGTAAATATATTGTTGATAGACACAAGTGGATTATCATGACCATTTAGGCAACATGTGACTGCTGTTACTGGCATGAAACAAATTGTTTCCATCCTGAAATTTTATGTTAAAAATGGGCCCACATTATTTTTGCTGCTCAAATTTCATTCTGAGCGATTTTTGTTGTGAAAGTGTAGGAACACGGACCCACAACAGGGGGCGCAATGAACGGACAATGGAGGAAGGTGAATAACAAGGTTTACTATTGTGAAACGAGCACAATGAATACAACAATCACAATTTGGGGTCGAATCCGCTGGTGTCATGTGGGCAGGCTCGAAGGTAGGAGACGTCCGTCTCAGTCGAACCGAAACCACCCAGATCTCCTCTGCCACCGAACCCTGGAAATACTGGAACCGCCAAGTCCCGAATTCCCAGGTGGCCACTGCCTCCGCTCGTCGGATCCGGTACTGCTGGCGGGAGAGAGCAACAACACAGGCGTGGATGCGACAGCACCCAGTAACGGAGAGGGGAGAAGCCGCCTCCACCTCTAGTCACAATATGGCAGGCAGGTGAGTACTTATCCAAGCAATTTAGCTTACAGTAATCAGCTGTCCTGAAAAGGTTTAACAAGTCTTTTAGCTAGTTAGTCAGAATATAAATGCAGAGAACGTTACCTCAGTCTAAAGGCGATATCTCGGCACTGAGGTGGAGACGCCGTCCTCCTGATATACCTCTGTGCTGAGTGGAACAGCTGTGTCCAGTGATGGGTGACAGCTGTCACCCAGGCTGCTCCCATAAGGCGGCAGCGCCCTCTGGTGCCTGGAGCCCGCACTCCAGGCAGGGCGCCCTCTGGTGGTGGTGGGCCAGCAGTACCTCCTCTTCAGCGGCCCACACAACAGGACCCCCCCCTCAACGGGCGCCTCCTGGCGCACGGCCGGGCTTGTCCGGATGGCGACGGTAGAAGTCGGCCAGGAGGGCCGGGTCCAGGATGTAGCCCTTCTTCACCCAGGAGCACTCCTCGGGACCGTACCCCTCCCAGTCCACCAGATATTGAAAACCCCGGCCCATCCGACGGACATCAAGGAGCCGGCGTACAGTCCAAGCCGGTTCCCCGTCGATGATCCGGGCAGGAGGCGGCGCCAGACCCGGGGTGCAGAGGGGTGAGGTGTGAAGGGGCTTGATCCGGGAAACATGAAAAACTGGATGGATCCACAGTGAGGCCGGAAGCTGGGTTGATGACCTTGAGGATCTTGTAAGGTCCGATGTACCGTTCTTGAAGTTTCGGCGAGTCTACCTGCAGAGGAATGTCCTTGGTGGACAACCAGACCTCCTGCCCAGGACGATACTTGGGGGCCGGGGCAGACCCGACGGCACTTCCGTAGGTGGGCCTGGACCGAGGGCACACCGACCTCTCCCTCAACCACCGGAAACAAGGGGGGCTGATACCCCAAGCACACCTCAAACGGGGAGAGGCCGGTGGCTGATGACACTTGGCTGTTGTGGGCGTACTCGATCCAGGCCAGGTGGGTACTCCAGGCCGTCGGGTGCGCGGCTGTCACACAGCGAAGTGTCTGCTCCAGTTCCTGATTCGCCCGCTCTGCCTGCCCGTTGGTCTGGGGGTGGTACCCAGACGAGAGGCTGACCGTGGCCCCCAGTTCCCGGCAGAAGCTCCTCCAGACGTGCGAGGTGAACTGGGGACCGCGGTCGGAGACGATGTCTGATGGTATGCCATGCAGACGGACGACGTGGTGGACCAGGAGGTCCGCTGTCTCCTGGGCCGTTGGGAGCTTCGGGAGGGCCACGAAGTGGGCTGCCTTGAAGAAACGGTCCACTATCGTGAAGACGACGGTGTGTCCCTGGGACGGCGGGAGACCCGTGACAAAGTCCAGGCCGATGTGGGACCAGGGGCGATGAGGCACGGGCAGTGGCTGTAGCTGCCCTGAGGTCTTTCTGTGGTTGGCCTTGCCCCTGGCGCAGGTGGTACAGGCCTGGACGTAGTCCCGGACGTCGGCCTCCAGGGATGCCCACCAGAATCGTTGCCGGACGACTGTCACGGTCCTTCGCACCCCAGGGTGACAGGAGAGTTTAGAACCGTGACAGAAGTCCAGGACTGCAGCCCTAGCCTCTGGTGGGACGTATAGTCTGTCCTTTGGTCCGTTTCCGGGGTCCGGGTCACGGGTCAGGGCCTCCTGGACGGTCTTCTCTACGTCCCAGGTGAGGGCGGCCACGATAGCGGACTCCGGGATGATGGGATCCGGGGGATCCGACGGTTCCGTTTTGACTTCGTCTTCGTGCACCCGGGACAATGCATCCGATCTTTGATTCTTGGTCCCGGGACGGTAGGTGATCCGGAAGTCAAAACGGCCAAAGAACAGTGACCAGCGGGCTTGCCTGGGGTTCAGCCGCTTGGCGGTCCTGATGTACTCCAGGTTCTGATGGTCAGTGAAAACCGTGAATGGCACGGCTGTTCCCTCCAACAGATGTCTCCACTCTTCGAGGGCCTCTTTCACAGCAAGGAGTTCCCGATTGCCGACGTCATAGTTCCGTTCAGCGGGGGTCAACCTGCGGGAAAAATAGGCACACGGGTGAAGGACCTTATCGGTCTTCCCGCTCTGGGAGAGCACCGCTCCTATCCCTGAGTCCGAGGCATCCACTTCAACCACTAACTGGCGGCTAGGATCGGGCTGCACCAGAACTGGTGCAGACGAGAAGCGCCGTTTCAACTCCTTGAACGCGGCTTCGCACCGATCCGACCAGGTGAAGGGGACTTTTGGGGAGGTCAGGGCTGTCAGGGGGCTAACTACCTGACTGTAGCCCTTAATAAACCTCCTGTAGAAATTAGCAAAGCCGAGGAACTGTTGCAGCTTCCTACGGCTTGTTGGTTGGGGCCAGTCTCTCACCGCCGCAACCTTGGCCGGATCAGGGGCGACGGAGTTGGAGGAGATGATGAACCCCAGGAAGGACAAAGAAGTGCGGTGGAATTCACACTTCTCGCCCTTCACAAACAGGCGGTTCTCCAACAACCGCTGCAGGACCTGACGGACATGCCGGACATGTGTCTCAGGATCCGGGGAAAAGATGAGTATATCGTCTAGATATACGAAGACGAACCGGTGCAGGAAGTCCCGCAAGACATCGTTTACCAAAGCTTGGAAAGTCGCGGGAGCATTAGTGAGACCGAACGGCATGACCAGGTACTCAAAATGACCTAAGGGGGTGTTGAATGCCGTCTTCCATTCGTCTCCCTTCCGGATCCGAACCAAATGATATGCATTCCTAAGATCCAGCTTGGTGAAAATTTTGGCTCCATGCAAGGGGGTGAACACCGAATCCAACAAGGGCAACGGGTATCGGTTGCGAACCGTGATTTCGTTCAACCCCCTGTAATCAATGCATGGACGAAGCCCGCCGTCTTTTTTACCCACAAAAAAGAAACCAGCACCCATCGGAGAGGTGGAATTCCGGATCAACCCGGCAGCTAATGAGTCCCGGATGTAGGTCTCCATTGATTCACGCTCCGGCCGTGAGAGGTTGTACAGCCTACTGGACGGGTACTCACAGCCTGGAACCAAATCAATGGCACAATCATAAGGACGGTGGGGAGGAAGCGTGAGAGCCAGATCCTTGCTGAACACGTCAGCGAGGTCATGGTACTCCGCCGGCACCGCCTTCAGATTGGGCGGGACTCGGACCTCCTCCCTAGCGTGGGAGCCGGGAGGAACCGAGGAACCTAGACACTCCCGATGGCAGGTTTCGCTCCACTGAACCACTACCCCGGACGGCCAATCGATCCGGGGATTGTGCTTCAACATCCAGGGAAAACCCAAAACCACACGGGAGGTGGCCTGAGTCACAAAGAACTCGATCACCTCCCGGTGGTTACCTGACACCACCAGAGTTACTGGAGGTGTCTTGTGCGTGATTGGTGGGAGTAGGGAGCCATCTAGTGCCCGAACCTGCACAGGCGAGGTAAAAGCCACCAGAGGGAGCCCTATCTCCCTAGCCCATCTGCTGTCTAGCAGATTCCCTTCAGAGCCCGTGTCCACCAGTGCTGGGGCCTTCAGGGTTGAATCCTCAAACAGGATCGTGACTGGGAGTCGTGTAGCAATGTGGGTGTGTCCCACGTGAATGTTCTGGCCCACCCCTGGCCCAGTCTCTAGGGGCGGGCGTTGGAGTTTAACCGCTCGGGGCAGTCGTTTGCGAGATGCTCACTCGAGCCACAAACAAAACAAGCTCCGTGGGCCCGCCTCCTTTGTGCTCCAGGTGCCCTAAATGTTGCCCTGCTCGTGTCCATAGCTTCGTCAGCAGGGGGAGCCGTAGGCGCACGGAGCGCAGGAACAGAGGAGCGTGGGGAGGGCGGAGCTCGATCGGAACCGGAAGGGAGAGGGACGACGCGTGCCTGGCCACGCCCTTTGCCTCGTTCCCGACGGCGTTCTTCTAACCGGTTGTCGAGTCGTATGACCAGATCGATGAGACCATCTAAGTCCCGCGGTTCGTCCTTCGCCACCAGGTGTTCTTTTAGGACCAGTGACAGTCCGTTTACAAAGGCGGCGCGGAGGGCAGTGCTATTCCAGCCGGATCTCGCCGCCGCGATGCGGAAGGCGACTGCATAGGCAGCTGCACTCCGACGCCCCTGTCTCATCGACAGTAGCGCGGTTGAAGCGGACTCTCCTCTGTTGGGATGGTCGAACACCGTTCTGAGCTCCCGTACAAACCCATCGTAGGTATGAAGGAGCCGTGAGTTCTGCTCCCAGAGCGCTGTAGCCCAAGCGCGTGCCTCCCCGCGAAGCAGGTTTATTACATAAGCGACTTTGCTAGCATCAGTCGCGTACATCACGGGACGCTGTGCGAAGACGAGCGAACACTGCATCAGGAAATCCGCGCACGTCTCCACACAGCCTCCGTACGGTTCTGGAGGGCTTATGTATGCTTCTGGGGACGGAGGAAGGGACCGTTGAACGACCAGTGGAACGTCACTTTCACGCGCAGGGTCCTCGGGAGGGAGAGCCGCAGCGGCGCCCGGAGGGCGCGCCTCCACTTGCGCGGCGAGAGCCTCCACCCTGCGGTTTAGGAGAACGTGCTGCTCGGTCATTAAATCGATCCGAGAGGTGAAAGCGGCGAGGATCCGCTGCAACTCACCGATTACCCCTCCCGAAGCCGCCGACGCGCCTTGTTCTTCCATTGGCCGTTCAACAGCCGGTTGACGCCCCTCGGGATCCATGACGCTGGCCGAGATATCCTGTTGTGAAAGTGTAGGAACACGGACCCACAACAGGGGGCGCAATGAACGGACAATGGAGGAAGGTGAATAACAAGGTTTACTATTGTGAAACGAGCACAATGAATACAACAATCACAATTTGGGGTCGAATCCGCTGGTGTCGTGTGGGCAGGCTCGAAGGTAGGAGACGTCCGTCTCAGTCGAACCGAAACCACCCAGATCTCCTCTGCCACCGAACCCTGGAAATACTGGAACCGCCAAGTCCCGAATTCCCAGGTGGCCACTGCCTCCGCTCGTCGGATCCGGTACTGCTGGCGGGAGAGAGCAACCACACAGGCGTGGATGCGACAGCACCCAGTAACGGAGAGGGGAGAAGCCGCCTCCACCTCTAGTCACAATATGGCAGGCAGGTGAGTACTTATCCAAGCAATTTAGCTTACCGTAATCAGCTGTCCTGAAAAGGTTTAACAAGTCTTTTAGCTAGTTAGTCAGAATATAAATGCAGAGAACGTTACCTCAGTCTAAAGGCGATATCTCGGCACTGAGGTGGAGACGCCGTCCTCCTGATATACCTCTGTGCTGAGTGGAACAGCTGTGTCCAGTGATGGGTGACAGCTGTCACCCAGGCTGCTCCCATAAGGCGGCAGCGCCCTCTGGTGCCTGGAGCCCGCACTCCAGGCAGGGCGCCCTCTGGTGGTGGTGGGCCAGCAGTACCTCCTCTTCAGCGGCCCACACAACAGATTTTATCTTCATAAAGACAGCAGTGCAGTGATGTCACAGGATTCTGTGAGAACTGTAATGATAAATAATTGTCTACTTAGGATGGAGGAAGGGACCGTTGAATGACCAGTGGAACGTCACTTTCACGCACAGGGTCCTCGGGAGGGAGAGCCGCAGCGGCGCCCGGAGGGCGCGCCTCCACTTGCGCGGCGAGAGCCTCCACCCTGCGGTTTAGGAGAACGTGCTGCTCGGTCATTAAATCGATCCGAGAGGTGAAAGCGGCGAGGATCCGCTGCAACTCACCGATTACCCCTCCCGAAGCCGCCGACGCGCCTTGTTCTTCCATTGGCCGTTCAACAGCCGGTTGACGCCCCTCGGGATCCATGACGCTGGCCGAGATATCCTGTTGTGAAAGTGTAGGAACACGGACCCACAACAGGGGGCGCAATGAACGGACAATGGAGGAAGGTGAATAACAAGGTTTACTATTGTGAAACGAGCACAATGAATACAACAATCACAATTTAGGGGTCGAATCCGCTGGTGTCGTGTGGGCAGGCTCGAAGGTAGGAGACGTCCGTCTCAGTCGAACCGAAACCACCCAGATCTCCTCTGCCACCGAACCCTGGAAATACTGGAACCGCCAAGTCCCGAATTCCCAGGTGGCCACTGCCTCCGCTCGTCGGATCCGGTACTGCTGGCGGGAGAGAGCAACCACACAGGCGTGGATGCGACAGCACCCAGTAACGGAGAGGGGAGAAGCCGCCTCCACCTCTAGTCACAATATGGCAGGCAGGTGAGTACTTATCCAAGCAATTTAGCTTACAGTAATCAGCTGTCCTGAAAAGGTTTAACAAGTCTTTTAGCTAGTTAGTCAGAATATAAATGCAGAGAACGTTACCTCAGTCTAAAGGCGATATCTCGGCACTGAGGTGGAGACGCCGTCCTCCTGATATACCTCTGTGCTGAGTGGAACAGCTGTGTCCAGTGATGGGTGACAGCTGTCACCCAGGCTGCTCCCATAAGGCGGCACCGCCCTCTGGTGCCTGGAGCCCGCACTCCAGGCAGGGCGCCCTCTGGTGGTGGTGGGCCAGCAGTACCTCCTCTTCAGCGGCCCACACAACAGATTTTATCTTCATAAAGACAGCAGTGCAGTGATGTCACAGGATTCTGTGAGAACTGTAATGATAAATAATTGTCTACTTATTCTGTTAATTGGAGAGATTTGTGCTCGTTCTTATGGTGAGCTTGTTAAAGCTTCTTAAAGTTATGTCCATAAGTGAGTGTGATGTCCAAATTGAGAAGCAACATGCAAATCCATGAATGAAGGGTCATTATGAATAAGTGCATTCAAAATTACCTGCTATCTCACCCTCGCCATCTAGTGTCACCACTCAATGTATTTATGGTTTTATTTGTCTGGTTATCCCAGTGCTGTGATCATTCTGACTCAGAATTGTTTCTTTTCTTGCTCTTACTCTCAGTTACCATGATAAAAATACATGTGTAGGCTTGAATATTCATGAGGTGTTTTGCATTGACCATTTGAATGTGTTGAAGTTTGAATGTGAGCGTGTTGTGGGTGGGATATGAGGGCAATATATGTCCACACAATTGCAGGTAGTTTGTGAAGTATGAAGACAGCTTTGCTTGCAGTTGTGCATATGAATGGTTTTATAAATCAGATTCTTTATTTCTTTACTTTGTCAATCTGCTGTTGTTGCCCTTTGCTTATATGTACGTGTACATTTAGTATGAATCCAAATGATTCCAAAAATCCTCAGGCACAACTGACAAATGCCTGACTGAGTCACTGAATTCTCGCAGTGACTTAACATCTTGACAAATTCTTCCTTTAGTAACACCAGGTCAATGTGTTAAATCCCATATGTCCACCAGGTAATCAGTTTGAGTTCAGGAAATGTTTGAAAGTTTTCTTTTTCACCGTCTCGAACCTTTTCTTCAGCATAACATGGAAGAATAAACATTAAAAATGATTTTCTGCCTTTTTCTTTGTCTTTTTTATGTTTAGTGGTCTGGAGGTTCCCTCCAAACATTTCCCAGTATGAGCTGGCACTGACAGAGCTGCTGTCAACTAAAGTGAAGGACTTAAAAGGAAAAATCCAGCCCTGAATAACAAAATTGCAAAAGCAGAAAGAAGCTGTTGCTGTTTGGTTCTGAGGGCCTGACACACAAGCATGACCTCTGCTTTTGATGTTTCCCACTGCTGAAATACTCTGAAGAACTGTGGCCACGCTGGAAATATCTTGATGCAACATCACGTCATCATCTGTGTCTGGCTTTGTTACTCTGCTAATGGAGCTGCAGGGAAGACTTCTTAAAAGAGAGAAAAGCAGCAGTGTTTCCAGCACATTAACTTATGCCAAAATCCATCAAAACAGCTACAAATGTGCATCACATAGCACCTGTTTAAATCCATTAGTTTACTGTCTGGGTCAGAGTTAGGGCTCATTCAAAATAAAGGGTATTTAATAGGGAGGCGATTTAATTTGAGGCTGAAACAGATAAGCTTGATGCCATTACACGATGATTATGTTGGACTGAGGTCCAGAGAAATATGGAAAGAAGGCACCAAGAGGTCATTGGTCAGAGATGTATGGCAGTGGTGAGTAGAGGTGTGGTGCTTCTGGACTTATTGAATAGTTTTGGAACCTGGACAAGAGTCAGTAACCAAAGATGATGACTAGATGTCTTTGGTCCTTGGTTTTCTAGAGAATCCTCATGGAATGATTTTGTATGACACGATTTAAACAGAATCAATTTGTGTCATGTCTGAGTATAGCCTGACCAGTAGGAGGTGCTGTGCAGTGGCATAAACCTCACTCTTTAACCCTCACCCCCATATATATATATATATATATATATATATATATATATATAAGAATTAGAAGAACTTCATTAATCCCGAAGGAAACTGTTTTGTCAGAGTGCCGAAACAGTAAACATATAAGCAGTGGATCCTGGGGCATTTGGGTTTTAGCATTGCAGTTAGGATGACTGCCTCCCATCTCTGTGACTGAGTGTGAGTAGGCTGGTTAGGAGCTAATGCTACCATCTAGATGGCTTATATACTAGGCACTGCGTGTAACGGGGCTGGAGTAATGCACTTGCTGTCCATTATTCAAGAGGTGTTGGTGGTATTGCGTAGCCACATCATAATATCAACTCATCAGATTGTCACGGGTCATCTCTTGTCAGGTCTCCATCTCACTCAGAAGACGACCATGACGGCTACACTGCAGCCTGAAAATTTTGAAGAACACAGCAGGGATGTGATCAAAATGGAAAAAAAAAAAAATGTACCATTGTCAAGTCCATGCTTTGACCTGATTCTGTCCCTGCCAAGCTGTTACAGTGTCAAATCCCTTCCCAGGTGCAGTTCATTCTTATTGCAAGCAAACACATCTCATGTGCATGCCACATTCTTGTGGGGCCTGTTGGGATGCAAATATGTCAGGACGTTCCTGGCTCAGTTATGTTTCTGACCCTGGACAGCCTGATAACAGATTAAATGACGTCAGTTGGTGACGTCAAAGAACAGCTAATCATATCAACTGGCAGTTTTGTGTATCAAAGTCCAAACATGAAAACCAGCCCAGGCTATCAGTGTAAGTCCTCACTTTGTTTCTCCATGGTGTTCCTGACTCTTGGTTGAATAAACTGAATGACTTGTTTGACTGCTCATTCTATGTCTCATAACTTGTTAATTAACCATAACAGTTCATCCCATTCCCATCAAGACTGCACCAGGTGCTGAACTTTTTAAATTTGTTCTGCAAGTGTTCATATGTCTTCATGTACAAAACAGTTCTCCTGCCAACGTGCCATTTCTAAGCACAAATTCAAGTATGCTCCATGTGCATGCACACTTTGAAGCAACCTGGATTTGTTGGAGGAGGTGAGGTAGAATTTATTATTATTATTTGGCTGTGTTCAATGGTCATTTACAAAGCAGCCCACAGACAGCTGCTGTAAGAGCCCGTCTGCACCCCATTTGTAGTGCGTCAGTGAAGTCCAGACTAGGGTTAATTAAGTTATGAAATGAAATCGATTTATTGACTGAAGAATGTGTGACTCCACCATGACAGGTGGCGCTGTACCTCTTTCAGCTTGTACTCAGTCTTTTCCTGTTGACCTGTTATTTCAGAGAGAAACAAACCAATGGCAAATTGTGAACAAACATGGCGAACAATGAGATGGTCAGTGCTGTAGCTCTGTATATTTTGTATATTTTGTATATGCAATACACATTAATCATTAATCGTATTACAAATGAGATCGACCATGGCTCTTGTGGCTGTGTAATTGTCCAAAGAAAAGATGCTGCCACCGTATGATCCTGGAGGGTGCCATGAACAGTACCTGTGCTTTACTCAACGTTGTACCCCCTCTGCTACACAGAAACTCCTGTACATGATAGAAGCGGGTTCAGGAGCAAAGACTTATGGGAGAGAATGTTTCTGAAAGATTTTTCCAATGGCGAATGAAAGGCGAATTTTCATATGACAAGCAGGTCATTCAACAAATTATGTGGGTTGAGGAGGGGAGGAGTTTTGACCGCCCGGGGCGTGGCAGTTGGGGCACCTATACTGCTCCACATGAGGATCATGTTTAGGGTTGGGTCCAGAAATGAAAATCATTAGTCAACTAGTCAGGCACTGTTAGTCATCAACAAGTTGACAAATAAATTTGACATTGAATGAATTAAGCCAATTCTGAATCTTCATGGCTCAAATGTGACATTTATTTTAACCAATATAAGCACAAAATCACAAATTCAAGAAACAGTAGCATGAAGATGATACCTGCATTCATTTACTAGACATAGACTACCTGTTTGAGCTGACTAATTCACCTGCAGAGGTTCACACACTTTCTTCACTGAGTGAATTTTTGTACATTTTTTTTGTAAATTTTTGTAGCTGCTTTTTCTTTAAGATAACATCACTTAGTCAGTTAATCTTTAAAATTCAGGAAACACACACAAAATGGATTTGGTCCAAATCATGGCTTTGCTGAACTAATACATGATTTTAAAGCATTTTATTCTCGAACAACATCCTAACCTTCTGTGACAAACTGTTAAACAGTTTTAATATAGCTGTTTTCTTACCATACATTAATGTATTTGAACATCTAAGGTTTTTTTTTTGTTTGTTTTTTTTTTTTTAGCTTGTTCTTCATTGTAAAAGAATAAGAACTGTTAAATAAATCCTGGTTTGATCTTAATCCGCCTTTAAAACCGGTCTGGGAACCTGATCTGTGTTCACATTTAGTCCTGAAGATGTGCAATGGGATTTTATCCCCAAAATATTCCATTTCTCCACATAAAAAATAAATAAATAAATGAATGAAATGGTTGACAAGGTTAGACCTTACTTGCGTGAAGCGCCTTGAGGCAACTTTGTTGTGATTTGAGGCTATATAAATGAAAATAAATTGAAAATTTGAGAAAAAAAAGTGAGGGGCGGTGGCAGCTCCAGCAGGTCTATTCTTTTAAGGGTTAAATTAACTGAATAAATGGATTTTGATCAATCAGTTCATAAAAAAACAGTAGACTAGTTGGATGTTAGCTAGTCGTAGTCAACTATTACGACTAATCATCCCATCCCTATGGTGTCTATGCACTGGCCAGTTATGCAAAACACAGGGTTATTGACAAACCATTGCCAAGGAATAAGTAACTCAATCAGAATCTGGTATTTATGCCCTCATCAAGGTGCCTTCTCAACAGATGAAGCTATTTCCATAGCACATCAATTTGAACGAAAGTTCTACATTCTGCAAATCATTGGGTGCATTGACGGGATTGACCATCTTGTTTCCCCACCAAGTGAGGGTGCAAAGGATGGCATCATATCCAGTGTTGCCACAGTTACTTTGGAAAAGTAATCTGATTACTGATTCGCCCTTGAAAAATTAACTTATTACTTTACTGATTACTCAGTTTTAAAAGTACCTAAGTTAGATTACTAGTGACTTTATTAGTTACATTCAGCAGCTGCCAACAACTCGCCGGCAGCTGCTGAGTGTAACTGAAGTAACTGTGGCAACACTGTTTAGATCCTCCAAGCCACGGTGGGCAACATGAATTGGTGATCTAACAACCATTATCTGGGCGTCTGGTCGTGATATGATATACTCCATTGTGTCTTCTCTTCTCTTTCATTGAACACCTTGTCAGTGTCACACAGCTGCAAGGAGAAATGTGCTGCTGTGCATTCCCTGGCGAGGCTCTGAACACCAGTATCAGGTAATTCCCCATGCCAAATAACATGAAGCTCAGGACCAAACTGTCCCTTATTCAAGAGAGTCCTGTATTCAAGGGAGGCATTGGTGCATTGGCACTGTATGAGGTTCTACTGAGGAACAACCTCCATGAGACTTTTTCTGAGAATGTGGCTTTGTTGGACATATTCTCAAAATATATTCCCATGACAACTGCTGAAACTGAAATATGTTTAAACCTTGAGCAGAAATAATACATTCTTGCAACATTCAATGGGTTAGGGACATTTTCAATGCACTTGCTATGCTTTCCATGGTGAGGGAACTAGTCAGGGACACGTCTGATTTCAATGAGAGGGTGAATGATCACTTTGCTGCATTGAAAGACATATGAGAAAATTCCTGTGTGAGTTATTACAACCCCATTTCCAATGAAGTTAGGACATTGTGTAAAATGTAAATAAAAACAGAATACCATGATTTGCAAATCGTCTTCAACCTATATTCAATTGAATACACCACAAAGACAAGATATTTAATGTTCAAACTGATAAACTTTATTGTTTTTTGTGCAAATATTTGCTCATTTTGAAATGGATGCCTGCAACACGTTTCAAAAAGCTGGGACAGTGGTATGTTTACCACTGTGTTACATCACCTATCCTTCAAACAACACTCAATAAGTGTTTGGGAACTGAGGACACTAACTGTTGAAGCTTTGTAGGTGGAATTCTTTCCCATTCTTGCTTGATGTACGACTTCAGTTGTTCAACAGTCCGGGGTCTCCATTATCATATTTTGCACTTCATAATGCGCCACACATTTTCAATGGGCGACAAGTCTGGACTGCAGGCAGGCCAGTCTAGTACCCACACTCTTTTACTACGAAACAACGCTGTTGTAACACGTGCAGAACGTGGCTTGGCATTGTCTTGCTGAAATAAGCAGGGACGTCCCTGAAAAAGATGTTGCTTGGATGGCAGCAAGTGTTGCTTCAAAACCTGGATGTACCTTTCAGCATTGATGGTGCCATCACAGATGTGTAAGTTGCCCATGCCATGGGTACTAACACACCCCCATACCATCACAAATGCTGGCTTTTGAACTTTGCGCTGGTAACATTCTGGATCTTCTTTTTCCTCTTTTGTCCGGAGGACATGACGTCTATGATTTCCAAAAACAATTTGAAATGTGGACTCATCAGACCACAGCACACTTTTCCACTTTGCGTCTGTCCATTTCAAATGAGCTTGGGTTCAGAGAAGGCGGCAGCGTTTCTGGATGTTGTTGATATATGACTTTCACTTTGCATGGTAGCGTTTTAACTTGCACTTGTACATGTAGCAACGAAGTGTGTTAACTGACAATGGTTTTCTGAAGTGTTCCGGAGCCCATGTGGTAAGATCCTTTACACAGTGATGTTGGTTTTTAATGCAGTGCCACCTGAGGGATAGAAGGTCACGGACATTCAGTGTTGGTTTTCGGCCTTGCCGCTTACGTGTTGAAAGTTCTCCAGATTCTCTGAATCTTCTGATTATGGACTGTAGATGATGGAATCCCTAAATTCCTTGCAATTGAACATTGATAAACATTGTTCTTAAAGTGTTTGACTATTTTTTCACAGTTGTTCACAAAGTGGTGATCCTCACCCCATCTTTGCTTGTGAATGGCTGAGCCTTTTGGTGATGCTCCTTTTATACCCAGTCATGACACTCACCTGTTTCCAATTAGGTGTTCTTTGAGCATTCATCAACTTTCCCAGTCTTTTGTTGCCCCGTCCCAACTTGTTGAAATGTGTTGCAGGCATCCATTTCAAAATGAGCAAATATTTGCACAAAAACAACAAAGTCTCTCAGTTTGAACATTAAATATCTTGTCTTTGTGGTGTATTCAATTGAATATAGGTTGAAGAGGATTTGCAAATCATTGTATTCTGTTTTTATTTATATTTTACACAATGTCCCAACTTCATTGAAATTGGGGTTGTACATTCAGTCATTTTCAATGTCTCATTCGCTCTGTCACACACACACACACACACACACACACACACACACACACACACACACACACACACACACACACACACACACACACACACACACACACACACACACACTGTAACGTGTGGTGGTGCGGGCTGTAGTTAGCCATGGACAGGTGCTGCTGGATAGCAAAAGAGCATGACTTGTAGTTGTAGATTTCCACAAAATACCAGTTTATTTACCAAAAGAAAAAGAGAAGTTGCCAGCTTTACCACAAGTTACTGGAGGTTGCACAGCGGTCCGAGTACACATGGCCGAGTCCATGACATGAGAGCGAAGAAGAAAAAAAAAGGACCATTATCTATGGTAAAACACAGGGGCGCCCTCTTGAGGCGTAATACTGTAATACCATGGTAATGACTATTAAAATGGACTGTAACATAGTCCTCCCTCGTGAGAAAAGGCTGTCCCCAGCCGTACACAGAACATGAACATGCACTATACCACACCTACTAGCATCCTGTACATAGAGCATAGTTAAGGTTGGATAACACTCAGGGCAAAGAGAATGTACTAAAATCAAAATGCAAATACATTAGGCAAGATAAAAATAGAACTATGTATCGTGGAAATCTTTTTTTTTTTTAAACACGAACCACCGCTCACTGAAGAGTGCTTAACATGGGCTGAGTAGCATTAACAACATCTACACCCTGAAACATTGAAATGCAGTGAAACAACGCAACAGAGGGAAACAGTTATTCCACCAAAACAAGTCACTTCAGATCAAGTCTGTCAGTGTGAAAAACATTTGTCCATCTTCTGTCATGCCAACCAGACGTGATCCTGGGGCACTGTCTGGGCCTGAGGTTGTAATGTCCAGTAGAAACCAGGTCTGGGCTAGAACTGAGCAAAAGACCATTGGAATCAGTGTCCACGTCGGTATTTGAGTCAACGTCCGGTAAATTAAAGGGAATTGGGTCAGTGTCAGTGTATGTGGGCGGGGCCTGAGGGGCAAAAGAATCATTGTTCATAACCTCAGGGGTCCCACTTGCAAAAGGAGAGGAAACAGAGTGTCCTTTGGAAGAGAGAGAGTCCCAAGTATGGAATGGGTGCATATTCACAACATGATAAACACCAGCATCAGCACCAGAGTCCGCTCGTGCGAGTCTGTAGTTAACATCACTGAGCTTTTGAGATACACACAGAGGACCTTCAAACAGCGGTGCAAGTTTAGCAGCAAAGTTAGACTGAGCATCAGACCTGGGGTGCGTCTTAACCCTAACGCGGTCACCGACATTAAATGTGGCATGTCGATGTCTCAAGTCATAGTAGTGTTTTTGTCTGTCATGACTATAGTCAAGAGCTGCTCTCACATCAATCAATCAATCAATTTTTTTATATAGCGCCAAATCACAACAAACAGTTGCCCCAAGGCGCTTTATATTGTAAGGCAAGGCCATACAATAATTATGTAAAACCCCAACGGTCAAAACGACCCCCTGTGAGCAAGCACTTGGCTACAGTGGGAAGGAATGATCATGATCACATGATCATGAGCTTCCTGCAAGGAGGCTCTGAGAGTCTCAGGGTAAGGTACACCTGGCTTGTCAACACCGTCACTGGAGGGTTGTGTGATGAGGTCAAGTGGGGTGTCCAACTCACGACCATAAAGCATCATGGAGGGACTCAGTCCAGTACTGTCATGTGGGGCGGTACATAGAGCAAAGCAAATCTGGGGGAGGTACTTGTCCCATGAAGTGTGCTTGTCACCTACATAAGCGTGTATGGCAGTTTTCAGAGTGCGGCTGACACGTTCAGTAGCATTTGTCTGAGGGTGGTAAGCCGTAGTGAGTCTGTGTACAGAGCCTATGGCTGATACAACATGTTTGAAAAGTTCACTCACAAAAGGAGACCCTCTGTCAGAAATCAAGTAAGTGGGTGCACCATGTCTGACAAAAATGTCAGAAATGAATTTACCAACTGCAACCTGAGATGTAGCTTCTTTCACAGCACTTGCTTCAATCCACTTAGTCATGTAGTCAACAAACACGATCAGGTAAGCATTACCACCTGGGGTGCGGGGTAGAGGGCCAACAAAATCTACGCCAACATACTCCCAGGGTTTCTGAGGTACAATGGGAACCATAAGACCTGAAGGTTTTCTCTGACTAGACTTAGTGAACTGGCAGACTGAGAATGAGGTTACATAGCGTTTGACATCAGCTGCCATTTTGGGCCAGAAAAACCTGAAGCGCAGCCTAGCTAAGGTCTTAGAAACACCAAGATGACCTGCAGTGGGGTGGTCATGGTAATACTCAAGCAAGGTGCCTCTAACAGATGTAGGGGCAAACAGTTTCAGCTCTTTCAAAGGGTGCAAAGCGCATTTGGACTTAGAATCTTTACAATACAGTAAAGAGTCATGCACAGCATAATGAAACAGATTTTCACTCTGAGTTGATCCGTGAGTCGGCTTTGATGTCTCTGAGTAGCGGCCTGTGACAGGATCATCTAACTGTAACTGTCTCAACTGCAAACAGTCAGAAAGCATCACAGGGGGCAGGGCACGAATGTCCAAACTGCCAATCACAGCATGCTCAGGCAAGAGATCTGTTGGGCTGTCACAAGTCAGAGGTAAGGGGTCACATGACAGTGCATCTGGCACTTTGTTGTGTGTGCCAGGTTTGTGCACAATCATGAAATCAAAGTCTTGAAGGTGAAGTGACCAGCGGGCAAGCCGACCAGTGGGGTTTGGACAAGACATCAGCCATTTAAGACTGCTGTGGTCAGTGTAAATAGTAACATGCATACCTTCAACATATGGGCGAAAGTGCTTCTGGGCCCATATCACAGCAAGGCACTCCTTTTCTGAAGTGCAGTAGGGGAGTTCAGCTTTGTGAAGGGAGCGACTAGCGAAGGCAACAGCATACTCACGACCTTTGTCATCCTTTTGCATTAATGCAGCACCAAGACCAATGTCACAAGCATCAGTGTGAATGAAAAAGGGACGCTTGAAGTCAGGAAATGACAGGACAGGGGCTGATGTGACATGGTCTTTCAAAACGTCCATGGCTCTTTGGCAGTTGTCATCCCAGCAGAAAGTGGCATCCTTTCTTGTCAGAGCGTGACGGGCGTAATCCTGAATGAAGCGACGATAATAGCCAGTCAGGCCGAGAAACTGACGGACGTGTTTCACCGAGGTGGGAGTGTTAAACTCCTTAACTGCCTTAACTTTGTCCGGATCCGGTTTAACATCTGATGAGGAGATGCGGTAGCCTAGGAAGGTGAACTCTTTGAGGCAGAACTGGCACTTACTGAGCTTCACTGACAGGCCAGCATCTCAGAGTCTGTCCAGCACTTCTTTAAGATCTGCCAAGTGCTGTTCAAAGGTGGGTGAGGCAATAACAATGTCGTCGAGGTAGATTGTGCACGTTTTATAAATGAGGCCGGCAAGTACAGAGTTCATGAGTCTTTGAAAAGTCGCAGGTGCGTTGCAAAGTCCAAAAGGTAGCACCTGAAACTGAAAGAGGCCACAGTGTGAAATGAAGGCAGTTTTTGGCTTAGAGTCCTCTGCAACAGCAACTTGCCAATAACCTCGTGCCAAGTCCAGTGCTGAGATGCACTTACCCCTAGCCAAGAAGTGTAAAGACTCATCTATTCGAGGTAAGGGATAGGAGTCCTTTTGAGTAACTTGGTTGAGACCTCGAAAGTCTAAACAAAACCGTGGGTCAGTAGTGGCTCTGTTGACGATGACCACGGGAGCAGCCCAGGGGCTTGTGGAAGCTTCGATAATATTGTCTTTAAGCATCTGCTGCACCTGTTCTTCAATCACACGCTTCTTCGCAGGTGACGTGCGATAGGGTGGTCGATTCACAGGCGTAACATTAGCAGTCTCTATGACATGCTCGGCGAGAGAGGTTTGACCAAGATGACCGTCAAACATGGGGCCAAAGCTGGTGAGCAGATTGAGCAAAGTGTCTTTGTTGTCCTCTGAGAGGCTGGCTTCAGACACTTTTGCGTGAAGGTTTGAGTTTAGTAAGTCCATTGACATTACTGTTTCCGCTGAATGCGAGTAATCATTTTGGCAATCCTCCTCTTCATCTGAAAGGGGGCAAGGAATATCATCAATGTAGACTGTCCTTGTGGGAATGTGGATAGACAATGAAGCTCTGGACATTAAATCCATTCCCAGGATGAAAAGGAGAAGAGAACTTTGGTATTACTGCAAAACGCTGGTAAAAGTTCTTGTTCATGAATCCAATGTTGAGCCAAGTGACACCCTCAGGGATGCAAGGAGCATTATTGGCGAGGTTGACTGCAGGACCAATTCACTCACTTGTTTTGTTGGGGTAGGTGCCATTGACTTAAATGAGATCTGCTCTTACTGCTGAGAGGGAAGCACCAGTGTCAAGAGTAGCCTCCAAAGATGTAGCGTTGAAGCTGACTTTTGTTCTCAGAGGAGTATTCCAGTGGGCTTTGGAAAAATTGTCCTCCAAGTTTCCGAGAATTGGACCATCTTGGGGTGTCGTAGGTGAATGAGGCTCTGTTAGCGGCTGGAGGGAGGTTGGCCTCTGCAAAATGTCCTCCCTCCCCTGCAGTTTCCCGATTGCTTGCTTTCTGTCGGGGCCCGGGCGCTGTCGTTGTTTTTGTGTTGGCCTGAGTCAGGGGGACCAGACGCTGGAGATGGTTGAAATGGGTTGGGCCGCGTAGCATCTGCAGGGGTTTGCATAGAAGAAGGCTGGCCGTTGCAATTTGGGCAGGTGCGCGATGTGAATCCTGGTTTAGAGCATTTAAAGCAGTATGGCTCAGGCTTGCGCTGTTCTTTGTAACGGGAAAAAGTCTGTGGTCCACTTGGTCCAAGCACTGAGTGGAGCTCATGAGCATGTAGCAAAAGTTCCATTACAGAAGTAATATTAGCTCCATACAGCGCAACTCTGTATTTTTCAAGAGAGTGCTTGCTAATCAAGTTGATTTGCTCTTTTTCAGGTGGCGGACTTTTCAGTTTATTAAACTCACTCAGCATGTGGGCCACAAAGGATGGGAGCGGTTCATCCTGAGCCTGGACACGATCCAAAAGTCCCCTCAGAATGCATTCTTGGTTGTCAGAAGGCAGAAAAACTGTCCTGAAGAGCTGACAGAACTGGGCCCATGAGGTGATGTGGGAGCTCAGGACTTTGAACCATTTCCCGGGCTCTTTAGCAAGAAAGTGTGGAAGTTCATTTAGTACTTGTCCATCTGTTAAGCCGAATGAGGATTTGTATGTAGCAACAGCTTGTAACCAGTCCTCAGGTTGCACTTTATTGTCCCCAGCATATACCGGTGGCTCTAGCTTGGTGTGATGTAAAGCAGCTGCTATCACCCTTGATGCATTGCTGAGCTCGAGTGACTGAGGTGGCAGGAAAGGATTGGTGTGTAGAAATGGATTGGTAGGCAGGAATGGATTAGTACCTTTAGCATTGACTGTAGATTCAGCTCCGACTGCTGTAGGGACGTGAGGCATGGACGTAGCCATTGAGAAAACAGGAGACTGTATGATTGCAGGATAAAAAGGGTTTTCCTCGTTGAGACGGCCCCACTGCTTCAGTAAAGTCTGCTGAATGTTCATTGAGTCACGTAAACAGTCTGTCATCTTCTGTTCTCAAATCCACTACTTGTTGGTTAAGGTCAGGAATTTTATTTTCAACAATACTGTGTATCGGTAAAGGGGTGAGTCCCATGTCTGAGTCAAAATCGTGCGGGTAACGTGCCATTGTGCTTTCCAAAAATAAAGCACACTTAAACACAGCACAGGGCCTTAATAGTAAGCAAAAAGAGTCAGTCAGACTAAGCTATGTTGACCAAAAGTGAAAAAAAAAAAAAAAAAAAACACGCCTAAAGGTGCTGGTCAAGACTAAATTTAGAGAAAGCCACTCAAAAAAAATGTTACCCAAAATTAGACTGAAACCAGAATGGTCATTATCACTGTATTACTATAAGCATGACAAAGTACAACCAGTAAATAGTGTAAAGTAGTTTTATATAGTCATATTTTACGATAATATATGACTAACACTACTGTTTGTGGTCGAAAAAGTCACTACTTACAGTCAAGGGTCCGTCTAATTTCAGCAGAGGGGTAAATGTCTGTGTACTTTAATGTGGACAAAAAGATTCCCTCGCAGTGCCAAAACAGCGTGAAAAGTTCAGTTTTTGTCTTCCAACGGATGTGGGCATTTGTAGAAACAAATCCACGTGGTGATTTCCACATAACTGATCCACAGGTTGCATTTTCTTGGTGGAATTAGCTTCATCCAGTCAAGTAAAACTGTATTGCACTCATGGGCATCAAGGAAATAGTCAGGTCCCGCCTGCACGAGGCTGCAGCTATGACTGGGAAACGTCCGGAGCGTCCACAAAAGCACTGGGATCACTAAAAAAATGTATACGTGAGGCAAAAGAATCCTTTTTTGGGATCCAAAAACTTGATTGAGGTCCAGAGAAAACAATGTTCGGGCGCCACTTGTAACGTGTGGTGGTGCGGGCTGTAGTTAGCCATTGACAGGTGCTGCTGGATAGCAAAAGAGCACAACTTGTAGTTGTACATTTCCACAAAATGCCAGTTTATTTACCAAAAGAAAAAGAGAGGTTGCCAGCTTTACCACAAGTTACTGGAGGTTGCACAGCGGTCCGAGTACACACGGCCGAGTCCATGACATGAGAGCGAAGAAGAAAGAAAAAAGGACCATTATCTATGGTAAAACACAGGGGCTCCCTCTTGAGGCATAATACTGTAATACCATGGTAATGACTATTAAAATGGACTGTTACAACACACACACACACACACACAAAACAGATTAATTGAGGACAGTTGTGAGCTACGAGGTCTATTAGAAAAGTATCCGACCTTATTATTTTTTTCACAAACCATGTGGATTTGAATCACATGTGATTGCGTCAGCCAAGCTTGAAACTTCGTGCGCATGTGTGAGTTTTTTTACGCCTGTCGGTTGCATCATTCGCCTGTGAGCAGGCTTTGAGTGAGGAGTGGTCCACCCCCTCATCGTTTTTTTCATTGTTTAGGAATGGCTCAGAGACTGCCGCTTTGCTTGATCAAAATTTTTTCAGAAACTGTGAGGGACATCAAAGTGGACACCATTCGAGAAATTCAGATGGTTTTGGATGATAATTTTATGGGCTTCAAAGAGATTACGGAGTGTTACTGTCGCTTTAAGGATGGCCCAGAGCGACTGGTGGTGCGCCGCGCTCCAAAGCCGCCATCGACAGGCTGAGCGACCATTTCATTTCTAAACGGATGGCTGAATGGATCCGTGACCAGCCGAGCAGAGGCTTCACGCGTCACGATTGATTCGCTACTGGAATGAGACAAAACCACCTCCATTTTGGTCTCACAGGAAGGCTTTGAGATGGCGTTCAGACAGCTGTCGGTGGTTTTTCCATCGAGTGATTATCCGAGAAATTGTGGATGTGCCTGGACATGCCAGAACATGTCCTGTGAGGCTTCATCACGGCTTGCTTTGTGCCATGCGGCACATATTTCCTGTTCTGTCTGGTCACATTCATTACATTTGTTTATATATATATATATATATATATATATATATATATATATAGGAATGGATATAGCCATTCCTGTATTTAGGGTTTGAAACACATTCCGTCACATAGTGGCCTCTTATCCATTTCTTTGCATTCCTGTGCGAGCTTGTGACATATTAGTGAACTAAGTTGGTTTAAGGTAATGTTATAGCAACTCAACTGATACTGAAGGACTGAATGCAGTGTCCATGCTATGCTTTGAGGCTTGGTACAAGGTGCTTCCAGCTGTTACATGACTTTGTTGAACAGGTCACCATACCTCGTTTTTCTCCCGTTCATATATCTCAAAATATTGAACTCTAAGTTGACGAGGTATAAACTCTGTTTCTTCTTTGGACCAAAAGTGGGTTCTTGCTCTCTGTTGGCATGATGGTGTCTGTTGTTACCAGCACCAGTGCCACTCTAGTCATCATCTTTGCATTGTTCTTCTTCCAGGTCAAAGCCTGAGAAGGAAATTACAGATCCTGTGCAGAGAGCCTTGACCAATTTGAGTCCAGCTGCACATATACATGCAGGAGTTATTTGACATTCAGTTTGTCAGGGTTTGACCTTTTGTCTAGTTATCTGGTTTTATTTTTCTGGTCTGTTTGTTATTTTTTCTGATTCATTGGGTTTCTGTTTGATTATTCTCTTACTGGGTTTTTCTGCTTGGGTCTGTCTGTCTCTATCTCTCTTGTCTGTCTCTTGATTCTTGGTGGTGGGTGTTTCACTCTCTCTGGCCACGCCCTTGTTCTGGTGCTTTCCATGGACACCTGTTCCTAATTTGCAGCTCGTCACCTGGGGTTATATAAGCTGGGTGCATGGGTGCTTTAGTCCCTCACCAATTTGATGTGCCTTGTGCCTCTTTCCAGCTCTGTTCCTTGAGTTCCATAGTCCTGCCTGCCTCATAGTGTTCCTGTCCTAGTGTATGCCTGTTTGATCAACCATGCCTCAGCCTGATGATTTTTGTACTGCTGTGTTTTCTGGACTGCCTACTCGTGTACCGATCTCTGCTATCCTCCTCAGTAAAGGCTTTTTACAACCAGAGCTGTGCATTTGTGTCCAGCCGTTTCTGACCAACCAGCCAAATACAACTGCATCATCTGTGTGATTTTGTGTGACTTTGCAAAATTTAATGTAGTCCAATTTAAGTCAGACTGACATGTTTACATGTATTTTTAAAGTCTGGTGGCACCAAGTCAGCCTCTAAATTAACCAGCCCAGCAGAAGGCCAGACCCTAACCAGAAGTCTCTCCATTTTTCCAGTGTTACATTGGATCATGTCAGGCCTGAAAAAACAGCGAAGAGCCATTTGACAAGGGCTACGTGAAGACATTATGTTTGGTTCTGAGTGACAAAAAGGTGACTTGAGCATTTTTACTTTCTTATTCATGGCTCCATTACATGAGCATTTTACAACTGGTAAAGTAAAATGTTGGTGTGACCTGGAGTCAAACCAAGGTTGCTGTGACCACAACACAGAGTACCAACCACTATACAATCAGAGCAATCGCATCCTGTTGTCTTTAGAAACCTAGATCTAGACCTTGTCCCCAACACAATTGTAGCAATGAAATGTCGATAAAAAGTATTTGATGTTTTCTGTGTATGACTCTATTGTGACGGTCTGCCCCTTGTCTGGGTCTGTGTCATGGTTTGTTCCCTCTCTGTGTCTGCTTCCCCGCCCCTTTGATCTGCAGTCTGGCCCCTCTTTTTGATTATCTGTTTGTTATACTCTCTTTTCTGGTCTTACCTTTGTTTTCCTGTTTGATTCTATGTTCTTTTTGTGTTGGCTTTATATTAGGCCTTCCGTTTTGCTTATCTTTGCTTTAGGTATTTTATTTTGATGGTTATAGCTGGTGTTACTATCATGGATTATGCTTACCTATGCTCTTGGGCTGTCATGCCCTATCTGTCACTAATCCTTTTGTCTCCTGTCTTCCCACATCTTTGTCTCATCTGACCACACCCTCTTCCTTAACGTTCTCTGCACCTGCCTCACATCAGGCCATAATTACCCACTGTCTTTAAGCCTTGCGTGGTATGTTTGTCTCTGCCAGTTCATTGTGGTTTTTGCATTCATTCCAGCCTTTGTATTATTATCATTGCCATAGTTTCATCATTGGTAAATGGTAAATGGACTGCATTTATATAGTGCTTTTCTGCATCAGATGCGCTTTACAAATAATGCCTCACATTCACCCCGATGTGAGGGTGCTGCCACACAAGGCGCTCACTTCAGACCGAGGATCTTCTGGTCTCAAACCCAATGCCTTAACCACTAGACCATCAGCTCCCCTGAGGTGATGGTCTTCTGCCTAGCCATGTATGATTCCGCTTTGTTTTTGGGCCTTGCTCTTTTCTCAGCCTTTGAGCTTTGTCTCTCTGTGTTTTTGAACTTTGCTCGTTTTTTGGACCACACCTTCTGTCTCAGG
The DNA here is from genome assembly GCF_902500255.1 of Thalassophryne amazonica. Classification (NCBI taxonomy): domain Eukaryota; kingdom Metazoa; phylum Chordata; class Actinopteri; order Batrachoidiformes; family Batrachoididae; genus Thalassophryne; species Thalassophryne amazonica. The sequence goes on along the minus strand of NC_047111.1, from coordinate 27,138,893 downwards.
GCTGTTTGTTACCTCTGCCTGGCTGTCTGTCAAACTGTGTGTCAAACCTTTGCCTGATTTCTACATAAAGCCTTTCTGATTACTGCTACGCCACAGTCTGTGAATCTACACTTGTGTCTGTCAGCTTTCTGTGACATGCCTCCATGTTCCATGACAGCTATATTGCCATACTGTTATTACTATTTATTTCTAGAGGAGCCTTGGTTCATGTCAGACCTTAAATCATGAAGGGCCATGTGGCAAGCATGAGTTGTTGATGTTCGGGTTGGTTCTCAGTAACAAAAAAAGTGACTTGAGCATTTGGCTTTCTTATTCAAGATGTGCTAAACGAGACCATTTTGCAATTTACAGCTTGGAAAGTAAAAGGTTGCTGTGACCTGCATTAGAACCATGGTTACTGCAACCACAACGCAGATTACTAACCACTATACGATCAGAGCCATCAACTCAACCTATCTCTTGAGACTGTTGTTGTGAAGAACCCACACCTACCACATCCTGCTGGCTTTTGATGTTGTTGTTAAGAAGTGCCTTGACCTTGTCCAAAACACAAACGTCATGATAAAATGTCGATTGGAGGAACTGAAGTGTTCTGTGTATGACACTATATTATCCTCCTGTAATTACTGTTTATTTATAGGAGGAGCCTTGGATCATGTCAGGCCTTAAAATCATGAAGGACCATTTGGCAAGGATTAGTTTGATAATTTAGTGAAAACAAAGGTGACTTGAGCATTTAGACTTAGGGTTATTGACCCAGACTGGCATTGCTGCTGCCCACTGCTAACCACGATATGATCACAGCCGCCATCTGCTGCTGATTTCCCAGACTGTTGTTACAAAGTACCCCATCCTTGTCCCCAATATAAACTTAGGGATAAAATGTGAAGAAAAAATGTCGAGCATTCTGTGTATTAATTCACAGTGCCATATGGTCGTGTAATGGATCACAGATGTTCACATGATTAATGCATATGAACCACGCATTAATTGCAAAGTTATATAGATGTGATTTGTGTCATGCTGACATCTTTTTAAAATGATAACTGCATTTATCTATATTATAATAGCCAAGTGGCCTCTGTGTATGTGTGTGTGTGGAGAGTGTATTGTTTGATGTCTTGCACCACCGTCTCTGTCATTTTGCCGCACCTACTTGCAGCAAAATGCGACAAAAAACAAAAAGCTCTGCATGTGTGCATCTAGATCACAGAGAAACTATGAACAGCTGGCATTTGCCGTTCAGTATGCTTATGTATTTTGGGTCAACATTGAATGCCGCCAAAATGGAACATTGATAGGACTAATATTTTTGGAGAAGCTAGCTAACAACACTGAACAATGGACACTGCTACCTACATTCTGGACTCACACGCCATTCCAGCAGGGGGCGGTAAATCATCTTTATATTTAAAGCATGTGTGTGTGATTTTATTTAATAAGTTCAATGTGCGCAAGTACATAATATAATTTTAAATATGTTAAAAATACATGGAGGACCCAAGAAAACAGAAACATGTATAAAATAAAATAATAATAATACTGATAACAATACTGTGTATGATAACAACAACCTAAACAATTTAAAAATACATTAGACAGTAAATTAACATTGAAAAAATGCACAATTAACAGGAAAGGTTCTAAAAACATTCTGGATTCACATGCCATTCCAATTCATTATACAAGCTTTGCTTAATTTATTACCACCCTTGACAATGGCATCTACCTATGGATCCGCCTGGGCAATGCACTAGTTTCAAAGTAAAAATCACACTGAGTGGAGATTGTCATCTGTCAACACCTTAAAGTGCTGGGATGTGCTGTAATCTGGCACAGTTATTTTATCACAGAACTCAAAGTAAGCGTTTTTCTAATGAGTTCATGGATCTGTGCACAGCATGTATGTAAAAACAAGCCCATTCTCATGCTTTTCTTTGTGCTCCCGAGTGCCACATTTTCATGACAGTATCATGAATTAATAGATCTTTTTTTTTCTTTGGTGATGTCATCACGAAATGACATGCGATTGGGTTGGTAAAACACACTGTACACAGTTCCATCACCTCATCACTCAGCACTTGTCAGGAATGCAGCCACCAAATCTCCCTGAGGTGAAGCAGTAAAGTTCAGTTTTGTATTTTTCTATGGATGTTTACTTTTATTTTGTTTAATCATTGATTTTAATCCAGTTTTGTTAGATTTACAAGTTGAGTTTGTGGTGGCCACATTATCAGTACACTTGCTTCCAAAACAAAGGTGCCCATTCAAAACCACACCCATTCTCCATGTAATGTGGAGTTGCATCACAAAGAGCATCCAGTGTAAAAACATGTGGCAAATTGATATGTAGATACATATTCTATCAGCTTGCCCTGTGCTGTGGGATGCAGTTGAAATGGATGGATGATAGAAGCTGTCTGATACAAGAAATCTGGGCTGAAAAAAGAACATTTTAAGTTGTGCATAATTTTGTTGTAAGCTACCAGTCAAACGTTTGGTACTGTAACAAATATATTACCAAAAACCAATGAATGTTGGCATATTCTTAATTTTTAAGACACTTTTCCTAATTTGGATGCCAAGACAAACATTCAACTGCCTTAGCCACTTCAGTGCTGCTGCAGACAGTTGACTATTACATTTTTGAATGGTGGTAAAGTTTATGGGTTAGCATTGGATGCCTCCAAAGCATTTGACAGGGTAGAATATTCCAGATTGTTCTCACTGCTGGTTCAGCATGGTATTAATTCAGTATACATGACATTGCTGAAATGTACCTCAATCAAAAAAAGTGTGTGAAATACAACAATAGTAAATCCGGATGGTTTTGTCCCAGTAATGGAGTCAAACAGGGAAAAGTTGTAAGCCCTACACTGTTTGCGGTGTACATTGATGGTCTGTTGAAAGATCTAGAAGATACTAGCTTGGGTGGTTATGTTGGGAACAAATATTGTGGAGTCATTGGGTATGCTGATGATGTCCTACTTTTGTCACCCTCCCAAACTGCCATGAATGCGATGATCGCAACATGTGAGAGCTATGCTGGGAGATATCTTGTAAAATTTAATGGCAGTAAGTGTCAAGCAGTTGGTTTTACCAAAGGAGACACAAACATCAAACCAAAACTTTTTGTTGAAGGACATCAGGTTACTGTAGTGAAGGACTTGGTTTAGTTGGGGTATACACTAAAAGGGAACAGAAATGACCCGCTTGTTAAATCAGTTATCTCAGACTTTAATCGAAAATTTAATGCATTTATAGGTGATCTTGGCTGCATATCTTCGGATGTTAAAGGATCCCTTTTCCAACAAGTCTATATGGTGTGTTATTTGCTCAGATGTACCACCCAGAATTTACCAGACTGTTACTTGGAGGAAGGCCATGAGGAGAATGTTCAGGTTACCTTGCAGAACACACTGTAAATTACCTCCCTATGTTACAGAAATTCTGCCACTGGAGTGTCAAGTAGATAGGAAATTTCTCAAATAGATGCATTCTGGTTTGACACACAGGAACAGTACCATCAGCTTCTTGTTTAGACGAGATGAGATCTCTGAGATTATACACTACCCTGCCACTGGATGAGCATGGCAGATCCACCATGAGTGAAAAAAAAAAATACCAAATCACTGTTACGATTATTTATGTTTTTGTAGTGAAAGGAGTGCACATTCACTGCAGTATATGAGTGAAAAGTATACCCATTCTCTCTTGTTTATCTATTTGTGGTGAAAAGAATATACTTTCACTACACTTGGATTACTATAAGGTAAACTATGTTGTGAGTTTTAGATTTTATTTGGTTGTGCACTATTGTTTTATGTAGTTTTTTCTGTTTGTTTTTTTTAATTACATTATAATTTTATTTTATTCATTGATTTCTTTTACTACTGTTATGTATTGCATTTCACTGAATAAAGATATTTATAAAATAGATGATGGAATATGTTGTAATCTGACACATACGTATGTAGGTAATGGTCAACATATTTAATAGTGTAATTCATCAACGTAGCATTTAGTTTATCATAGTACTTGATAAAATTGATAAAGTTTAATTTGACAAATCTGCTCAACTGGAGAGAGACTTTTATTTGTGCCATGAGGCAGAAAAGAAGAGGTAAGTTTGAAAACAGGCAATGAGGCCCACTGGTCCTGCTGTTTATCCCTGCATCACAAGCCGGGTGCCCATTACAGGGCATAATATAGATGAAGTGTCTTGTCAAAGCTGAAGTTGCAAGTAGAGACTGTTTGGAAACGAAGTTGCTGGCTGTCAACCATTAAGAATATATTCATTTCTGTGTTTTTCTCTTGATCACCCCTTCCTCTTTTTGCACAGTAAACTTAAGTACACAGAGAAATAGCCATATGTTTGTTGCCTTGTTGCATACCTTGAGAAAAGAAGGATTTTACATGGTGTCTTGGATAAATCAATCAGCATCTTGAATGAAAGTTGAATACTAAACATTGCAAACATCCAGGGGAGAAACCAACTCTTGCATTGCTCCCTGTCTGTTAAATCCTGAAGGATGTTGCACTTTTGGCCACACCCCAATCAGCAATATCATATCTGTGGTTCATTCTTCAGTATTGGCTCATTGATACCCAGTAAAACAATGGTTGGCAACCACAGCATAACCCAAATTAGTACAACCTTGTGCAATCACCTAGCAACCATGAATTCTTGACAATTTTTGACAATGGCACCATGTCTGTGGCCACCCACCTGCTGTGGGTGTTTACTGTAAGTGAACGGATGACATGCAATCAGTATGAAATAATACGTCATATGACTGACAAATCGGCTACCATTGCATATCTGTTGTGGTCTGTTGTTTCTGTGACCAGAGCTGTCTCTCTGCGGCTGCATGTAGTGGTACTGGAGCAGGACAACAGATTAAGTTTAATTAATTTAATATTAATACAAGTAAGTAACCCATATGGGCAAGGGACACAACTCAGTTGATATAGTGACTGTCAACCCCTAACTCATACTAAAACACAAGTGTAGGAGATAAACATTGATTTTAAGAATAAACTGTGGGTTTTATGATGAAAACATCAAATAAAACATCAAAGACAATGACTGAGAATAATCAGAATTTAATGTAAAACATTTAATGGTTTAGTGGTTCTTGAGTTTTAGGACGAGGAAGAGTTCTTTCAGGTTCTCCCTTTTTTTGCTGTGGTCTCCACAGCAGATCGATTAGGGGGAGGTGATGGTCTAGTGGTTAAGTGTTGGGCTTGACACCAGAGGATCCTCGGTTCAAATCCCAGCCTGACTGGAAAATCACTAAGGAACCCTTAGGCAAGGTCCTTAACCCCCAAGTTGCTCCCAGTGTGTAGTGAGCACTTTGTATGGCAGCAACCTGACATCGGGGTGAATGTGAGGCATTATTCTAAAGCACTGTGAGCGTCTGATGCAGATGGAAAGGCGGTATATAAATGCAGTCCATTTACCACTTCACGTGGAGGTTGAGGGTGCTGCACACTTAACTTCAACATGACCAACTGGTCAATGCAACTACTTGCAGTCAGTTGCTGGCAGCGTCACAACTGTCTACAATCACCAAGCAACCACTATTGTTGTCCTGGTTGCAAGAAGAGTGCCATCTTGTTTTTACTCTTGTGTGACTGGGACCTTAACCAGTGCAACAATTGCATGACATTTGCAAAAATAAATATATAAGGATAAAAATATCTTGACATTGATACAAGCTATTGTAAAAAAAAACAAAAAAAACTTATAAAACAAAATATGCTTGTTTGCATCTGCTGCAGCAGTTTACCGCATTATGGCTTCCACCACACTATGAAACACCTCAGGCCCTGTGACCTCATGTACAAAGCATGTGTACACACAAAAACATGGCAGACGCCGCTTCCACGTGCAGCAGCCCAGTCTCACTTTTTTTTTTCGTGCTCCCGTCACGAAATTATTCAAATTTTTGTGACAGGGCTTTTTTAAACTCACTATTATGTACCCTACTCCTACCCCCAACCCTAACCTTAACCATAAGCTAACCATACTCCTTCCCCAAACCCTAACCATAACCACCTCGACCCCCCCACATGCTTCACTTTTAATTTTGTGCAGCCATCACAGAATGAATAAGAATAAATTTAGGCTGCCGTGACGAAAATGAGGTGCTTTTCGTGACAATATCACGAACCAATAGATTAATGTATATTTCGTGCTGCTGAATCATGACATGCCGTGAGACTGAGTTGCGTGCAGATGTATCAAAAGTAACCTGAGCGTGGAAATGTGTGGTGCATCACACAAAATCCTGGCTGGTGTACGCACGTTGCTAGAGCTATTGTACCATCTCCAACATGTGCACATGATGCAGGGAACTGTTAATACTGTGAAAACAAGAAGTCATCAGAGTGTGAAAACAAAAAGTCAGAGTGATGTGCACATCAGAGACATACTGATGAACATTTAACACACCCACGTGTTTGCAATTATATGGATGGATATAAAAGCATGCACATGCACAATGGCTGCATTAGCGTTGTTAGAGCACCTTGCAAATGGTGCAATCTGACGTGAGCGTGTTTTCAGGGAACACAAGGATTTACTTTCAAATGAGGATAAGTGCCTCTGAAACCGATTTCGATTATCAAGGCCACTGTTAGTGGAGTTGTGCACTTAACTGCAGTCAGCCCAGAGCGCAATACGGTGAGGAGCCAGGAGGTTGTTGTCAGGATCAGACTAGGCGTGGCACAGAAGGTGGATGGACGCAAACACAAAACTCACAGGGACAGGTGTGATTTGGTGTGATAGTAAAAAGGCTTTATCTCAAAAAGGCAGGCAGGGATTCGGTACACAAGTAGACAGTCAGAGAGGCGGTGGTACAGGCTGCGAACAGGCTAAGGCGAGGTCCAAAAACACGCACTGGTCAAAACACAAGGCAGCAATGGTCATGGGCTGAGGCGAGAGCAAGGTCAAAGGCAGAACATGGTCAAAAACACTGCAGAGCAAAACAAAGCAAAACAAAGGCCTGGAACGTGAACTAGAAAGCACAAACAAACTGGCAGGGAGAGTAGAAAGTGAGAGGTTTAAATAACAGGTGCAGTAATTAGGAAAACAAGACACAGGTGTCAGGGAAAGTGCTGGAAGGGGCGTGGTCAGACAAGACAGAGGTGAGGCAGGTGTAGACAGGTGGGCGTGACTAAAAGAAACAGACTCAGTGACTGAAAATCAAACCCCAACCAACTGTGATAAAAACTGAAAAACTTAACGCAGAGAAGAAGACAAGAAAAGAGTGCCAACATAAGACAGTGATCAACAAGAAAATAAAGGCAGAGACCACACTAGAACGGGACCAACAAGTGGCAACAGTAAAACAGAAAATACAACTAATGACTACCCAGAAAATAAAGGATAAACAGAGCATAAAACCAATGACAAAAGTAATATGCACAGAAAAGAGATACTCAGAACAAAACCAAACAAGACTTAAGTGACTAAAATACAATGGCCAAATACATATAACTAGGGACTGAAATCATGATAAACAGAAAATTAAAGACACATTATCGAAGACCGATACACACGAGTCCAGATAATAACAAGAGCCCAGAATGGGCTGAATCATGACAGTTGTCTGTGCCCACACAGGTGCTGACCACACTGGGAATCCTGGCATCAGGGGCACTCCAGCGTGAGCTTGCTGATCGGTCAGTCAGATTCAGGGTTTTGGCGTACGCCAACTTTTAGTAGAAAGTCCACGCAAGTTGCTTGTACATGAGGCAACCAGCCCAGCACCTCCCAAAAGTCACCATCTGTTTGTCATAGCTTGGTGATATAATCCTCTTAAGAATGATCCTTGCAAACAGCTTTCCCCGCACAGAGAGCAGTGTTACACCTCTCTAGTTCTTGCATTCCAAACAATCCAGTTGCTCTCATTGTGTTCTATATAACAACACTTTATATAGCACCCCTCGGGCACATCCTGCAGTGTAATGTGATTACTTTTCATTGCTATGCTGATGACACTCAGTTGTACTGCTGGTAATCTCATACACACAACCTCTTTGTCCAGTACATCACAGAGTGTTGTGTTGTCCACGAGATGCCCTTGCTGAAGCTGATGCAGCACACTGCAGTCTACTTTTGGAATGTACTCCTTCATGATGACGTGATGGATGGATGCTGGCCCCGCATCCCGTAGCATTGGACGACGCCCTGCCAATGACTGCGTGCTCATCTCAATAATGCACTTTGTTTTGATGCTATTCTGATTTTCCTGTCTCCTGAGCTTGGTAAAAACTTTGTAAAAACCTTGTAACTATTAGAATGGCCTCTGTGTCTGGTCATCAGATGGAGTTTGTTGTGCTTGCTCTAGGGGTTGGTAAGGTTAGACATTACTTGTGTGAAGCGCCTTGACACAGCTTTGTTGTGAATTGGGACTGTAAAAATGAAATGAATTGAAATTGAAAAATTGAGCTTGGTTTGTTGATGTTGCAAGGTTTTCAGATCTTAGCAACTGTTAAATAACATGATCTGATAATCATTAACAATAATGGATAAATGTCCAAAAATATCCAAATTTTCCTTTAATGCAAACTAAAAACAGTTTGACACAACAAACATGCCAGATGAATAAACTGCAGGAATTGACCCTCAATGCACAGTACGTACAGATATACAAGTACTTCTTTTACTTGTCACAGCAGGCTGTTCTCCCAACACCATTGCACCACCAATATTTTGCTGAAATAACCTAATGGTTGAGCAACTGAAAATCCTGCAGGCAGTAGAAAATGCATGAAAAAAAGGTAAATTACCTGAATAAACATATAACTAAGATGGGCAAATATGATGACAAAGTGATAAAAGGTTAGTTATGTATTGTCTTCTGCAGAAGCATGATCCCTGAGAACATGTTGTGTGGGCCGCTGAAGAGGAGGTACTGCTGGCCCCACCACCACCAGAGGGCGCCCTGCCTGGAGTGCGGGCTCCAGGCACCAGAGGGCGCTGCCGCATCATGGGAGTAGCCTGGGTGACAGCTGTCACCCATCACCAGACCACAGCTGTTCTACTCAGCACCGAGGTATATCAGGAGGACGGCGTCTCCACCTCAGTGCCGAGATATCGCCTAAGACCAAGGTAGTATTCTCTGCAGTTATACATTGCATCATCAGCTAAGACTGTTTAAAACCTTTTTCAGGACTGGTGACTACTGAAAACCTCATTCTTTGGATAAGTACTCACCTTCCTGCTATACTTTGCCAAGAGGTGGAGGCGGCTTCTCCCCTCTCTGTTACTGGGTGCGTCCATCCACTCCTGTGTGTTGTTGCTCTCTCCTGCCAGCAGTACCGGATCCGACGAGCGGAGGCAGTGGCCACCTGGGAATTCGGGGACTTGGCGGTTCCAGTATTTCCAGGGTTCGGTGGCAGAGGAGATCTGGGTGGTTCCGGTTCGACTGAGACAGACGTCTCCTACCTTTGAGCCTGCCCACACGACACCAGCGGATTCGACCCCAAATTGTGTTTGTTGTATACTCGTGCTTGTTTCAGTAGTAAATCTTGTTATTTACTCTCTCCATTGTCCGTTCATTGCGCCCCCCTGTTGTGGGTCCGTGTTCCTACACTTTCACAACAGGATATCTCGGCCAGCGTCATGGATCCCGAGGGGCGTCAACCGGCTGTTGAACGGCCAATGGAAGACCAAGGCGCGGCGGAGGCTTCGGGAGGGGTAATCGGTGACTTGCAGCGGATCCTCACCGCTTTCACCTCTCGGATCGACTTAATGACCGGCAGCACGTTCTCCTAAACCGCAGGGTGGAGGCTCTCGCCGCACAAGTGGAGGCGCGCCCTTTGGGCGCCGCTGCGGCTCTCCCTCCCGAGGACCCTGCGTGCGAAAGTAACGTTCCACTGGTCGTTCAACGGTCCCTCCCTCCGTCCCCAGAAGCATACATAAGCCCTCCAGAACCGTACGGAGGCTGTGTGGAGACGTGCGCGGACTTTCTTATGCAGTGTTCGCTCGTCTTCGCTCAGCGTCCCGTGATGTACGCGACTGATGCTAGCAAAGTAGCTTATGTGATAAATCTGCTTCGCGGGGAGGCACGCGCTTGGGCTACAGCGCTCTGGGAGCAGAACTCACGGCTCCTTCATACATACGATGGGTTTGTACGGGAGCTCAGAACGGTGTTCGATCATCCCAACAGAGGAGAGTCCGCTTCAACCGCACTACTGTCCATACGACAGGGACGTCGGAGCGCAGCTGCCTATGCAGTCGCCTTCCGCATCGCGGCGGCGAGATCCGGCTGGAATAGCACTGCCCTCCGCGCTGCCTTTGTAAACGGACTGTCTCTGGTCCTAAAGAGCACCTGGTGGCTAAGGACGAACCGCGGGATTTAGATGGGCTCATCGATCTAGTCATACGACTCGACAACCGGTGGCTGATGACACTTGGCTGTTGTGGGCGTACTCGATCCAGGCCAGGTGGGTACTCCAGGCCGTCGGGTGCGCGGCTGTCACACAGCGAAGTGTCTGCTCCAGTTCTTGATTCGCCCGCTCTGCCTGCCCGTTGGTCTGGGGGTGGTACCCAGACGAGAGGCTGACCGTGGCCCCCAGGTCCCGGCAGAAGCTCCTCCAGCCATGTGAGGTGAACTGGGGACCGCGATCGGAGACGATGTCTGATGGTATGCCATGCAGACGGACGACGTGGTGGACCAGGAGGTCCGCTGTCTCCTGGGCCGTAGGGAGCTTCGGGAGGGCCACGAAGTGGGCCGCCTTGGAGAAACGGTCCACTATCGTGAAGACGACGGTGTTTCCCTTCCTGGGACGGCGGGAGACCCGTGACGAAGTCCAGGCCGATGTGGGACCAGGGGCGATGAGGCACGGGCAATGGCTGTAGCTGCCCTGAGGTCTTCCTATGGTCGGCCTTTGCCCCTGGCGCAGGTGGTTACAGGCCTGGACGTAGCCCGGACGTCGGTCTCCAGGGATGCCCACCAGAAGCGTTGCCGGACGACTGCCACGGTCCTTCGCACCCCTGGGTGACAGGAGAGCTTAGAACCGTGACAGAAGTCCAGGACTGCAGCTCTAGCCTCTGGTGGGACGTATAGTCTGTTTTTTGGTCCGTTTCCGGGGTCCGGGACACGGAGTCAGGGCCTCCCGGACGGTCTTCTCCACGTCCCAGGTGAGGGCGGCCACGGATAGCGTGACTCCGGGATGATGGGATCCGGGGGATCCGACGGTTCCGTTTTGACCTCATCTTCGTGCACCCGGGACAATGCATCCGATCTCTGATTCTTGGTCCCGGGACGGTAGGTAATCCGGAAGTCAAAACGGCCAAAGAACAGTGACCAGCGGGCTTGCCTGGGGTTCAGACGCTTGGCGGTTCTGATGTACTCCAGGTTCCGATGGTCAGTGAAAACCGTGAATGGCACGGCTGTTCCCTCCAACAGATGTCTCCACTCTTCGAGGGCCTCTTTCACAGCAAGGAGTTTCCCGATTGCCGACGTCGTAATTCCGTTCAGCGGGGTCAACCTGCGAGAAAAATAGGCACACGGGTGAAGGACCTTATCGGTCTTCCCGCTCTGGGAGAGCACCGCTCCTATCCCTGAGTCCCGAGGCATCCACTTCAACCACTAACTGGCGGCTAGGATCGGGCCTGCACCAGAACTGGTGCAGACGAGAAGCGCGTTTCAACTCCTTGAACGCGGCCTCAGCACCGGTCCGACCAGTGAAGGGAACTTTGGAGAGGTCAGGGCTGTCAGGGGGCTAACTACCTGACTGTAGCCCTTAATGAACCTCCTATAAAAATTAGCAAAACCGAGGAACTGTTGCAGCTTCCTACGGCTTGTAGGTTGGGGCCAATCTCTCACCGCCATTGTGCATGCACATGCACAATGGCTGCATTAGCGTTGTTAGAGCACCTTGCAAATGGTGCAATCTGACGTGAGCGTGTTTTCAGGGAACACAAGGATTTACTTTCAAATGAGGATAAGTGCCTCTGAAACCGATTTCGATTATCAAGGCCACTGTTAGTGGAGTTGTGCACTTAACTGCAGTCAGCCCAGAGCGCAATACGGTGAGGAGCCAGGAGGTTGTTGTCAGGATCAGACTAGGCGTGGCACAGAAGGTGGATGGACGCAAACACAAAACTCACAGGGACAGGTGTGATTTGGTGTGATAGTAAAAAGGCTTTATCTCAAAAAGGCAGGCAGGGATTCGGTACACAAGTAGACAGTCAGAGAGGCGGTGGTACAGGCTGCGAACAGGCTAAGGCGAGGTCCAAAAACACGCACTGGTCAAAACACAAGGCAGCAATGGTCATGGGCTGAGGCGAGAGCAAGGTCAAAGGCAGAACATGGTCAAAAACACTGCAGAGCAAAACAAAGCAAAACAAAGGCCTGGAACGTGAACTAGAAAGCACAAACAAACTGGCAGGGAGAGTAGAAAGTGAGAGGTTTAAATAACAGGTGCAGTAATTAGGAAAACAAGACACAGGTGTCAGGGAAAGTGCTGGAAGGGGCGTGGTCAGACAAGACAGAGGTGAGGCAGGTGTAGACAGGTGGGCGTGACTAAAAGAAACAGACTCAGTGACTGAAAATCAAACCCCAACCAACTGTGATAAAGCAGCGTTTCTGGATGTTGTTGATATATGACTTTCACTTTGCATGGTAGCGTTTTAACTTGCACTTGTAGATGTAGCAACGAAGTGTGTTAACTGACAATGGTTTTCTGAAGTGTTCCGGAGCCCATGTGGTAAGATCCTTTACACAGTGATGTTGGTTTTTAATGCAGTGCCACCTGAGGGATAGAAGGTCACGGACATTCAGTGTTGGTTTTCGGCCTTGCCGCTTACGTGTTGAAAGTTCTCCAGATTCTCTGATCTTCTGATTATGGACTGTAGATGATGGAATCCCTAAATTCCTTGCAATTGAACATTGATAAACATTGTTCTTAAAGTGTTTGACTATTTTTTCACAGTTGTTCACAAAGTGGTGATCCTCACCCCATCTTTGCTTGTGAATGGCTGAGCCTTTTGGTGATGCTCCTTTTATACCCAGTCATGACACTCACCTGTTTCCAATTAGGTGTTCTTTGAGCATTCATCAACTTTCCCAGTCTTTTGTTGCCCCGTCCCAACTTGTTGAAATGTGTTGCAGGCATCCATTTCAAAATGAGCAAATATTTGCACAAAAACAACAAAGTCTCTCAGTTTGAACATTAAATATCTTGTCTTTGTGGTGTATTCAATTGAATATAGGTTGAAGAGGATTTGCAAATCATTGTATTCTGTTTTTATTATATTTTACACAATGTCCCCAACTTCATTGAAATTGGGGTTGTACATTCAGTCATTTTCAATGTCTCATTCGCTCTGTCACACACACACACCACACACACACACACACACACACACACACACACACACACCACACACACACACACACACACACACACACACACACACACACACTGTACGTGTGGTGGTGCGGGCTGTAGTTAGCCATGGACAGGTGCTGCTGGATAGCAAAAGAGCATGACTTGTAGTTGTAGATTTCCACAAAATACCAGTTTATTACCAAAAGAAAAAAGAGAAGTTGCCAGCTTTACCACAAGTTACTGGAGGTTGCACAGCGGTCCGAGTACACATGGCCGAGTCCATGACATGAGAGCGAAGAAGAAAAAAAAGGACCATTATCTATGGTAAAACACAGGGGCGCCCTCTTGAGGCGTAATACTGTAATACCATGGTAATGACTATTAAAATGGACTGTAACATAGTCCTCCCTCGTGAGAAAAGGCTGTCCCCAGCCGTACACAGAACATGAACATGCACTATACCACACCTACTAGCATCCTGTACATAGAGCATAGTTAAGGTTGGATAACACTCAGGGCAAAGAGAATGTACTAAAATCAAAATGCAAATACATTAGGCAAGATAAAAATAGAACTATGTATCGTGGAAATCTTTTTTTTTTTAAACACGAACCACCGCTCACTGAAGAGTGCTTAACATGGGCTGAGTAGCATTAACAACATCTACACCCTGAAACATTGAAATGCAGTGAAACAACGCAACAGAGGGAACAAGTTATTCCACCAAAACAAGTCACTTCAGATCAAGTCTGTCAGTGTGAAAAACATTGTCCATCTTCTGTCATGCCAACCAGACGTGATCCTGGGGCACTGTCTGGGCCTGAGGTTGTAATGTCCAGTAGAAACCAGGTCTGGGCTAGAACTGAGCAAAAGACCATTGGAATCAGTGTCCACGTCGGTATTTGAGTCAACGTCCGGTAAATTAAAGGGAATTGGGTCAGTGTCAGTGTATGTGGCGGGGCCTGAGGGGCAAAAGAATCATTGTTCATAAACCTCAGGGGTCCCACTTGCAAAAGGAGAGGAAACAGAGTGTCCTTTGGAAGAGAGAGAGTCCCAAGTATGGAATGGGTGCATATTCACAACATGATAAACACCAGCATCAGCACCAGAGTCCGCTCGTGCGAGTCTGTAGTTAACATCACTGAGCTTTTGAGATACACACAGAGGACCTTCAAACAGCGGTGCAAGTTTAGCAGCAAAGTTAGACTGAGCATCAGACCTGGGGTGCGTCTTAACCCTAACGCGGTCACCGACATTAAATGTGGCATGTCGATGTCTCAAGTCATAGTAGTGTTTTGTCTGTCATGACTATAGTCAAGAGCTGCTCTCACATCAATCAATCAATCAATTTTTTTATATAGCGCCAAATCACAACAAACAGTTGCCCCAAGGCGCTTTATATTGTAAGGCAAGGCCATACAATAATTATGTAAAACCCCAACGGTCAAAACGACCCCCTGTGAGCAAGCACTTGGCTACAGTGGGAAGGAATGATCATGATCACATGATCATGAGCTTCCTGCAAGGAGGCTCTGAGAGTCTCAGGGTAAGGTACACCTGGCTTGTCAACACCGTCACTGGAGGGTTGTGTGATGAGGTCAAGTGGGGTGTCCAACTCACGACCATAAAGCATCATGGAGGGACTCAGTCCAGTACTGTCATGTGGGGCGGTACATAGAGCAAAGCAAATCTGGGGGAGGTACTTGTCCCATGAAGTGTGCTTGTCACCTACATAAGCGTGTATGGCAGTTTTCAGAGTGCGGCTGACACGTTCAGTAGCATTTGTCTGAGGGTGGTAAGCCGTAGTGAGTCTGTGTACAGAGCCTATGGCTGATACATGTTTGAAAAGTTCACTCACAAAAGGAGACCCTCTGTCAGAAATCAAGTAAGTGGGTGCACCATGTCTGACAAAAATGTCAGAAATGAATTTACCAACTGCAACCTGAGATGTAGCTTCTTTCACAGCACTTGCTTCAATCCACTTAGTCATGTAGTCAACAAACACGATCAGGTAAGCATTACCACCTGGGGTGCGGGGTAGAGGGCCAACAAAATCTACGCCAACATACTCCCAGGGTTTCTGAGGTACAATGGGAACCATAAGACCTGAAGGTTTTCTCTGACTAGACTTAGTGAACTGGCAGACTGAGAATGAGGTTACATAGCGTTTGACATCAGCTGCCATTTTGGGCCAGAAAAACCTGAAGCGCAGCCTAGCTAAGGTCTTAGAAACACCAAGATGACCTGCAGTGGGGTGGTCATGGTAATACTCAAGCAAGGTGCCTCTAACAGATGGGGCAAACAGTTTCAGCTCTTTCAAAGGGTGCAAAGCGCATTTGGACTTAGAATCTTTACAATACAGTAAAGAGTCATGCACAATAATGAAACAGATTTTCACTCTGAGTTGATCCGTGAGTCGGCTTTGATGTCTCTGAGTAGGGCCTGTGACAGGATCATCTAACTGTAACTGTCTCAACTGCAAACAGTCAGAAAGCATCACAGGGGGCAGGGCACGAATGTCCAAACTGCCAATCACAGCATGCTCAGGCAAGAGATCTGTTGGGCTGTCACAAGTCAGAGGTAAGGGGTCACATGACAGTGCATCTGGCACTTTGTTGTGTGTGCCAGGTTTGTGCACAATCGTGAAATCAAAGTCTTGAAGGAAGTGACCAGCGGGCAAGCCGACCAGTGGGGTTTGGACAAGACATCAGCCATTTAAGACTGCTGTGGTCAGTGTAAATAGTAACATGCATACCTTCAACATATGGGCGAAAGTGCTCCAGGGCCCATATCACAGCAAGGCACTCCTTTTCTGAAGTGCAGTAGGGGAGTTCAGCTTTGTGAAGGGAGCGACTAGCGAAGGCAACAGCATACTCACGACCTTTGTCATCCTTTTGCATTAATGCAGCACCAAGACCAATGTCACAAGCATCAGTGTGAATGAAAAAGGGACGCTTGAAGTCAGGAAATGACAGGACAGGGGCTGATGTGACATGGTCTTTCAAAACGTCCATGGCTCTTTGGCAGTTGTCGTCCCAGCAGAAAGTGGCATCCTTTCTTGTCAGAGCGTGACGGCGTAATCCTGAATGAAGCGACGATAATAGCCAGTCAGGCCGAGAAACTGACGGACGTGTTTCACCGAGGTGGGGTGTTAAACTCCTTAACTGCCTTAACTTTGTCTGGATCCGGTTTAACATCTGATGAGGAGATGCGGTAGCCTAGGAAGGTGAACTCTTTGAGGCAGAACTGGCACTTACTGAGCTTCACTGACAGGCCAGCATCTCGGAGTCTGTCCAGCACTTCTTTAAGATCTGCCAAGTGCTGTTCAAAGGTGGGTGAGGCAATAACAATGTCGTCGAGGTAGATTGTGCACGTTTTATAAATGAGGCCGGCAAGTACAGAGTTTCATGAGTCTTTGAAAGTCGCAGGTGCGTTGCAAGTCCAAAAGGTAGCACCTGAAACTGAAAGAGGCCACAGTGTGAAATGAAGGCAGTTTTTGGCTTAGAGTCCTCTGCAACAGCAACTTGCCAATAACCTCGTGCCAAGTCCAGTGCTGAGATGCACTTACCCCTAGCCACGAAGTGTAAAGACTCATCTATTCGAGGTAAGGGATAGGAGTCCTTTGAGTAACTGGTTGAGACCTCGAAGTCTAAACAAACCGTGGGTCAGTAGTGGCTCTGTTGACGATGACCACGGGAGCAGCCCAGGGGCTTGTGGAAGCTTCGATAATATTGTCTTTAAGCATCTGCTGCACCTGTTCTTCAATCACACGCTTCTCGCAGGTGACGTGCGATAGGGTGGTCGATTCACAGGCGTAACATTAGCAGTCTCTATGACATGCTCGGCGAGAGAGGTTTGACCAAGATGACCGTCAAACATGGGGCCAAAGCTGGTGAGCAGATTGAGCAAAGTGCTTTGTTGTCCTCTGAGAGGCTGGCTTCAGACACTTTTGCGTGAAGGTTTGAGTTTAGTAAGTCCATTGACATTACTGTTTCCGCTGAATGCGAGTAATCATTTTGGCAATCCTCCTCTTCATCTGAAAGGGGGCAAAGAATATCATCAATGTAGACTGTCCTTGTGGGAATGTGGATAGACAATGAAGCTCTGGACATTAAATCCATTCCCAGGATGAAAAGGAGAAGAGAACTTTGGTATTACTGCAAAACGCTGGTAAAAAGTTCTTGTTCATGAATCCAATGTTGAGCCAAGTGACACCCTCAGGGATGCAAGGAGCATTATTGGCGAGGTTGACTGCAGGACCAATTCACTCACTTGTTTTGTTGGGGTAGGGTGCCATTGACTTAAATGAGATTCTGCTCTTACTGCTGAGAGGGAAGCACCAGTGTCAAGAGTAGCCTCCAAAGATGTAGCGTTGAAGCTGACTTTTGTTCTCAGAGGAGTATTCCAGTGGGCTTTGGAAAAATTGTCCTCCAAGTTTCCGAGGAATTGGACCATCTTGGGGTGTCGTAGGTGAATGAGGCTCTGTTAGCGGCTGGAGGGAGGTTGGCCTCTGCAAAATGTCCTCCCTCCCCTGCAGTTTCCCGATTGCTTGCTTTCTGTCGGGGCCCGGGCGCTGTCGTTGTTTTTGTGTTGGCCTGAGTCAGGGGACCAGACGCTGGAGATGGTTTGAAATGGGTTGGGCCGCGTAGCATCTGCAGGGGTTTGCATAGAAGAAGGCTGGCCGTTGCAATTTGGGCAGGTGCGCGATGTGAATCCTGGTTTAGAGCATTTAAAGCAGTATGGCTCAGGCTTGCGCTGTTCTTTGTAACGGGAAAAAGTCTGTGGTCCACTTGGTCCAAGCACTGAGTGGAGCTCATGAGCATGTAGCAAAAGTTCCATTACAGAAGTAATATTAGCTCCATACAGCGCAACTCTGTATTTTTCAAGAGAGTGCTTGCTAATCAAGTTGATTTGCTCTTTTTCAGGTGGCGGACTTTTCAGTTTATTAAACTCACTCAGCATGTGGGCCACAAAGGATGGGGAGCGGTTCATCCTGAGCCTGGACACGATCCAAAAGTCCCCTCAGAATGCATTCTTGGTTGTCAGAAGGCAGAAAAACTGTCCTGAAGAGCTGACAGAACTGGGCCCATGAGGTGATGTGGGAGCTCAGGACTTTGAACCATTTCCCGGGCTCTTTAGCAAGAAAGTGTGGAAGTTCATTTAGTACTTTGTCCATCTGTTAAGCCGAATGAGGATTTGTATGTAGCAACAGCTTGTAACCAGTCCTCAGGTTGCACTTTATTGTCCCCAGCATATACCGGTGGCTCTAGCTTGGTGTGATGTAAAGCAGCTGCTATCACCCTTGATGCATTGCTGAGCTCGAGTGACTGAGGTGGCAGGAAAGGATTGGTGTGTAGAAATGGATTGGTAGGCAGGAATGGATTAGTACCTTTAGCATTGACTGTAGATTCAGCTCCGACTGCTGTAGGGACGTGAGGCATGGACGTAGCCATTGAGAAAACAGGAGACTGTATGATTGCAGGATAAAAGGGTTTTCCTCGTTGAGACGGCCCCCACTGCTTCAGTAAAGTCTGCTGAATGTTCATTGAGTCACGTAAACAGTCTGTCATCTTCTGTTCTCAAATCCACTACTTGTTGGTTAAGGTCAGGAATTTTATTTTCAACAATACTGTGTATCGGTAAAGGGGTGAGTCCCATGTCTGAGTCAAAATCGTGCGGGTAACGTGCCATTGTGCTTTCCAAAAATAAAGCACACTTAAACACAGCACAGGGCCTTAATAGTAAGCAAAAAGAGTCAGTCAGACTAAGCTATGTTGACCAAAAGTGAAAAAAAAAAAAAAAAAACACGCCTAAAGGTGCTGGTCAAGACTAAATTTAGAGGAAAGCCACTCAAAAAAATGTTACCCAAAATTAGACTGAAACCAGAATGGTCATTATCACTGTATTACTATAAGCATGACAAAGTACAACCAGGTAAATAGTGTAAAGTAGTTTTATATAGTCATATTTTACGATAATATATGACTAACACTACTGTTTGTGGTCGAAAAGTCACTACTTACAGTCAAGGGTCCGTCTAATTTCAGCAGAGGGGTAAATGTCTGTGTACTTTAATGTGGACAAAAAGATTCCCTCGCAGTGCCAAAACAGCGTGAAAAGTTCAGTTTTTGTCTTCCAACGGATGTGGGCATTTGTAGAAACAAATCCACGTGGTGATTCCACATAACTGATCCACAGGTTGCATTTTCTTGGTGGAATTAGCTTCATCCAGTCAAGGTAAAACTGTATTGCACTCATGGGCATCAAGGAAATAGTCAGGTCCCGCCTGCACGAGGCTGCAGCTATGACTGGGAAACGTCCGGAGCGTCCACAAAAGCACTGGGATCACTAAAAAAATGTATACGTGAGGCAAAAGAATCCTTTTTGGGATCCAAAACTTGATTGAGTCCAGAGAAAACAATGTTCGGGCGCCACTTGTAACGTGTGGTGGTGCGGGCTGTAGTTAGCCATGACAGGTGCTGCTGGATAGCAAAAGAGCACATACTTGTAGTTGTACATTTCCACAAAATGCCAGTTTATTTACCAAAAGAAAAAGAGAGGTTGCCAGCTTTACCACAAGTTTACTGGAGGTTGCACAGCGGTCCGAGTACACACGCCGAGTCCATGACATGAGAGCGAAAGAAGAAAGAAAAAAGGACCATTATCTATGGTAAAACACAGGGGCTCCCTCTTGAGGCAATAATACTGTAATACCATGGTAATGACTATTAAAATGGACTGTTACAACACACACACACACACACACACAAAACAGATTAATTGAGGACAGTTGTGAGCTACGAGGTCTATTAGAAAAGTATCCGACCTTATTATTTTTTTCACAAACCATGTGGATTTGAATCACATGTGATTGCGTCAGCCAAGCTTGAAACTTCGTGCGCATGTGTGAGTTTTTTTACGCCTGTCGGTTGCATCATTCGCCTGTGAGCAGGCTTTGAGTGAGGAGTGGTCCACCCCCTCATCGTTTTTTTCATTGTTTAGGAATGGCTCAGAGACTGCCGCTTTGCTTGATCAAAATTTTTTCAGAAACTGTGAGGGACATCAAAGTGGACACCATTCGAGAAATTCAGATGGTTTTGGATGATAATTTTATGGGCTTCAAAGAGATTACGGAGTGTTACTGTCGCTTTAAGGATGGCCCAGAGCGACTGGTGGTGCGCCGCGCTCCAAAGCCGCCATCGACAGGCTGAGCGACCATTCATTTCTAAACGGATGGCTGTATGGATCCGTGACCAGCCGAGCAGAGGCTTCACGCGTCACGATTGATTCGCTACTGGAATGAGACAAAACCACCTCCATTTTGGTCTCACAGGAAGGCTTTGAGATGGCGTTCAGACAGCTGTCGGTGGTTTTCCATCGAGTGATTATCCGAGAAATTGGTGGATGTGCCTGGACATGCCAGAACATGTCCTGTGAGCTTCATCACGGCTTGCTTTGTGCCATGCGGCACATATTTCCTGTTCTGTCTGGTCACATTCATTACATTTGTTATATATATATATATATATATATATATATATATATATATAGGAATGGATATAGCCATTCCTGTATTTAGGGTTTGAAACACATTCCGTCACATAGTGGCCTCTTATCCATTTCTTTGCATTCCTGTGCGAGCTTGTGACATATTAGTGAACTAAGTTGGTTTAAGGTAATGTTATAGCAACTCAACTGATACTGAAGGACTGAATGCAGTGTCCCATGCTATGCTTTGAGGCTTGGTACAAGGTGCTTCCAGCTGTTACATGACTTTGTTGAACAGGTCACCATACCTCGTTTTTCTCCCGTTCATATATCTCAAAATATTGAACTCTAAGTTGACGAGGTATAAACTCTGTTTCTTCTTTGGACCAAAAGTGGGTTCTTGCTCTCTGTTGGCATGATGGTGTCTGTTGTTACCAGCACCAGTGCCACTCTAGTCATCATCTTTGCATTGTTCTTCTTCCAGGTCAAAGCCTGAGAAGGAAATTACAGATCCTGTGCAGAGAGCCTTGACCAATTTGAGTCCAGCTGCACATATACATGCAGGAGTTATTTGACATTCAGTTTGTCAGGGTTTGACCTTTTGTCTAGTTATCTGGTTTTATTTTTTCTGGTCTGTTTGTTATTTTTTCTGATTCATTGGGTTTCTGTTTGATTATTCTCTTACTGGGTTTTCTGCTTGGTCTGTCTGTCTCTATCTCTCTTGTCTGTCTCTTGATTCTTGGTGGTGGGTGTTTCACTCTCTCTGGCCACGCCCTTGTTCTGGTGCTTTCCATGGACACCTGTTCCTAATTTGCAGCTCGTCACCTGGGGTTATATAAGCTGGGTGCATGGGTGCTTTAGTCCCTCACCAATTTGTGTGCCTTGGCCCTTCCAGCTCTGTCCTTGAGTTCCATAGTCCTGCCTGCCTCATAGTGTTCCTGTCCTAGTGTATGCCTGTTTGATCAACCATGCCTCAGCCTGATGATTTTTGTACTGCTGTTGTTTTCTGGACTGCCTACTCGCTGTACAGATCTCTGCTATCTCCTCAGTAAAGGCTTTTTACACCCAGAGCTGTGCATTTGTGCCAGCCGTTTTTATGACCAACCAGCCAAATACAACTGCATCATCTGTGTGATTTTGTGTGGACTTTGCAAAATTTAATGTAGGTCCAATTTAAGTCAGACTGACATGTTTACATGTATTTTTAAAGTGGTGGCACCAAGTCAGCCTCTAAATTAACCAGCCAGCAGAAGGCCAGACCCTAACCAGAAGTTCTCCCATTTTTCCAGTGTTACATTGGATCATGTCAGGCCTGAAAAAACACGAAGAGCCATTTGACAAGGGCTACGTGAAGACCATTATGTTTGGTTCGAGTGACAAAAGGTGACTTGAGCATTTTACTTTCTTATTCATGGCTCCATTACATGAGCATTTTACAACTGGTAAAGTAAAATGTTGGTGTGACCTGGAGTCAAACCAAGGTTGCTGTGACCACAACACAGAGTACCAACCACTATACAATCAGAGCAATCGCATCCTGTTGTCTTTAGAAACCTAGATCTAGACCTTGTCCCCAACACAATTGTAGCAATGAAATGTCGATAAAAGTATTGATGTTTTCTGTGTATGACTCTATTGTGACGGTCTGCCCCTTGTCTGGGTCTGTGTCATGGTTTGTTCCCTCTCTGTGTCTGCTTCCCCGCCCTTTGATCTGCAGTCTGGCCCCTCTTTTGATTATCTGTTTGTTATACTCTCTTTTCTGGTCTTACCTTTGTTTTCCTGTTTGATTCTATGTCTTTTTGTGTTGGCTTTATATTAGGCCTTCCGTTTTGCTTATCTTTGCTTTAGGTATTTTATTTTGATGGTTATAGCTGGTGTTACTATCATGGATATGCTTACCTATGCTCTTGGGCTGTCATGCCCTATCTGTCACTAATCCTTTTGTCTCCTGTCTTCCCACATCTTTGTCTCATCTGACCACACCCTCTTCCTTAACGTTCTCTGCACCTGCCTCACATCAGGCCATAATTACCCACTGTCTTTAAGCCTTGCGTGGTATGTTTGTCTCTGCCAGTTCATTGTGGTTTTTGCATTCATTCCAGCCTTTGTATTATTATCATTGCCATAGTTTCATCATTGGTAAATGGTAAATGGACTGCATTTATATAGTGCTTTTCTGCATCAGATGCGCTTTTACAAATAATGCCTCACATTCACCCCGATGTGAGGGTGCTGCCACACAAGGCGCTCACTTCAGACCGAGGATCTTCTGGTCTCAAACCCAATGCCTTAACCACTAGACCATCAGCTCCCCTGAGGTGATGGTCTTCTGCCTAGCCATGTATGATTCCGCTTTGTTTTTGGGCCTTGCTCTTTTCTCAGCCTTTGAGCTTTGTCTCTCTGTGTTTTTGAACTTTGCTCGTTTTTTGGACCACACCTTCTGTCTCAGGGCTGTTTGTTACCTCTGCCTGGCTGTCTGTCAAACTGTGTGTCAAACCTTTGCCTGATTTCTACATAAAGCCTTTCTGATTACTGCTACGCCACAGTCCTGTGACTCTACACTTGTGTCTGTCAGCTTTCTGTGACATGCCTCCATGTTCCATGACAGCTATATTGCCATACTGTTATTACTATTTATTTCTAGAGGAGCCTTGGTTCATGTCAGACCTTAAATCATGAAGGGCCATGTGGCAAGCATGAGTTGTTGATGTTCGGGTTGGTTCTCAGTAACAAAAAAAGTGACTTGAGCATTTGGCTTTCTTATTCAAGATGTGCTAAACGAGACCATTTTGCAATTTACAGCTTGGAAAGTAAAAGGTTGCTGTGACCTGCATTAGAACCATGGTTACTGCAACCACAACGCAGATTACTAACCACTATACGATCAGAGCCATCAACCTCAACCTATCTCTTGAGACTGTTGTTGTGAAGAACCCACACCTACCACATCCTGCTGGCTTTTGATGTTGTTGTTAAGAAGTGCCTTGACCTTGTCCAAAACACAAACGTCATGATAAAATGTCGATTGGAGGAACTGAAGTGTTCTGTGTATGACACTATATTATCCTCCTGTAATTACTGTTTATTTATAGGAGGAGCCTTGGATCATGTCAGGCCTTAAAATCATGAAGGACCATTTGGCAAGGATTAGTTTGATAATTTAGTGAAAACAAAGGTGACTTGAGCATTTAGACTTAGGGTTATTGACCCAGACTGGCATTGCTGCTGCCCACTGCTAACCACGATATGATCACAGCCGCCATCTGCTGCTGATTTCCCAGACTGTTGTTACAAAGTACCCCATTTCCTTGTCCCCAATATAAACTTAGGGATAAAATGTGAAGAAAAAATGTCGAGCATTCTGTGTATTAATTCACAGTGCCATATGGTCGTGTAATGGATCACAGATGTTCACATGATTAATGCATATGAACCACGCATTAATTGCAAAGTTATATAGATGTGATTTGTGTCATGCTGACATCTTTTTTAAAATGATAACTGCATTTATCTATATTATAATAGCCAAGTGGCCTCTGTGTATGTGTGTGTGTGGAGAGTGTATTGTTTGATGTCTTGCACCACCGTCTCTGTCATTTTGCCGCACCTACTTGCAGCAAAAATGCGACAAAAAACAAAAAGCTCTGCATGTGTGCATCTAGATCACAGAGAAACTATGAACAGCTGGCATTTGCCGTTCAGTATGCTTATGTATTTTGGGTCAACATTGAATGCCGCCAAAATGGAACTTGATAGGACTAATATTTTTGGGAAGAAGCTAGCTAACAACACTGAACAATGGACACTGCTACCTACATTCTGGACTCACACGCATTCCAGCAGGGGGCGGTAATCATCTTTATATTTAAAGCATGTGTGTGTGATTTTATTTAATAAGTTCAATGTGCGCAAGTACATAATATAATTTTACATATGTTAAAAATACATGGAGGACCCAAGAAAACAGAAACATGTATAAATAAATAATAATAATACTGATAACAATACTGTTGTATGATAACAACAACCTAAACAATTTAAAAATACATTAGACAGTAAATTAACATTGAAAAAATGCACAATTAAACAGGAAGGTTCTAAAAACATTCTGGATTCACATGCCATTCCAATTCATTATACAAGCTTTGCTTAATTTATTACCACCCCTTGACAATGGCATCTACCTATGGATCCGCCTGGGCAATGCACTAGTTTCAAAGTAAAAATCACACTGAGTGGAGATTGTCATCTGTCAACACCTTAAAGTGCTGGGATGTGCTGTAATCTGGCACAGTTATTTTATCACAGAACTCAAAGTAAGCGTTTTTTCTAATGAGTTCATGGATCTGTGCACAAGCATGTATGTAAAAACAAGCCATTTCATGCTTTTCTTTGTGCTCCCGAGTGCCACATTTTCATGACAGTATCATGAATAATAGATCTTTTTTTTTTTCTTTGGTGATGTCATCACGAAATGACATGCGATTGGGTTGGTAAAACACACTGTACACAGTTCCATCACCTCATCACTCAGCACTTGTCAGGAATGCAGCACACAAATCTCCCTGAGGTGAAGCAGTAAAGTTCAGTTTTGTATTTTTCTATGGATGTTTACTTTTTATTTTGTTTAATCATTGATTTTAATCCAGTTTTGTTAGATTACAAGTTGAGTTTGTGGTGGCCACTTATCAGTACACTTGCTTCCAAAACAAAGGTGCCCATTCCAAAACCACACCATTCTCCATGTATGGGAGTTGCATCACAAGAGCATCCAGTGTAAAAACATGTGGCAACTTGATATGTAGATACATATTCTATCAGCTTGCCCCTGTGCTGTGGGATGCAGTTGAAATGGATGGATGATAGAAGCGGTCTGATACAAGAAATCTGGGCTGAAAAAAGAACATTTTAAGTTGTGCATAATTTTGTTGTAAGCTACCAGTCAAACGTTTGGTACTGTAACAAATATATTACCAAAAACCAATGAATGTTGGCATATTCTTAATTTTTAAGGACACTTTTCCTAATTTGGATGCCAAGACAAACATTCAACTGCCTTAGCCACTTCAGTGCTGCTTGCAGACAGTTGGACTATTACATTTTTGAATGGTGGTAAAAGTTTATGGGTTAGCATTGGATGCCTCCAAAGCATTTGACAGGGTAGAATATTCCAGATTGTTCTCACTGCTGGTTCAGCATGGTATTAATTCAGTATACATGACATTGCTGAAATGTACCTCAATCAAAAAAAGTGTGTGAATACAAACAATAGTAAATCCGGATGGTTTTGTCCCAGTAATGGAGTCAACAGGGAAAAGTTGTAAGCCCTACACTGTTTGCGGTGTACATTGATGGTCTGTTGAAAGATCTAGAAGATACTAGCTTGGGTGGTTATGTTGGGAAACAAATATTGTGGAGTCATTGGGTATGCTGATGATGTCCTACTTTTGTCACCCTCCCAAACTGCCATGAATGCGATGATCGCAACATGTGAGAGCTATGCTGGGAGATATCTTGTAAAATTTAATGGCAGTAAGTGTCAAGCAGTTGGTTTTACCAAAGGAGACACAAACATCAAACCAAAACTTTTTGTTGAAGGACATCAGGTTACTGTAGTTGAAGGACTTGGTTTAGTTGGGGTATACACTAAAAGGGAACAGAAATGACCCGCTTGTTAAATCAGTTATCTCAGACTTTAATCGAAAATTTAATGCATTTATAGGTGATCTTGGCTGCATATCTTCGGATGTTAAAGGATCCCTTTTCCAACAAGTCTATATGGTGTGTTATTTGCTCAGATGTACCACCCAGAATTTACCAGACTGTTACTTGGAGGAAGGCCATGAGGAGAATGTTCAGGTTACCTTGCAGAACACACTGTAAATTACCTCCCTATGTTACAGAAATTCTGCCATGGAGTGTCAAGTAGATAGGAAATTTCTCAAATAGATGCATTCTGGTTTGACACACAGGAACAGTACCATCAGCTTCTTGTTTAGACGAGATGAGATCTCTGAGATTATACACTACCCTGCCACTGGATGAGCATGGCAGATCCACCATGAGTGAAAAAAAAAAATACCAAATCACTGTTACGATTATTTATGTTTTTGTAGTGAAAGGAGTGCACATTCACTGCAGTATATGAGTGAAAAGTATACCCATTCTCTCTTGTTTATCTATTTGTGGTGAAAAGAATATTACTTTCACTACACTTGGATTACTATAAGGTAAACTATGTGTGAGTTTTAGATTTTATTTGGTTGTGCACTATTGTTTTATGTAGTTTTTCTGTTTGTTTTTTTTAATTACATTATAATTTTATTTTATTCATTGATTTCTTTACTACTGTTATGTATTGCATTTCACTGAATAAAGATATTTATAAAATAGATGATGGAATATGTTGTAATCTGACACATACGTATGTAGGTAATGGTCAACATATTTAATAGTGTAATTCATCAACGTAGCATTTAGTTTATCATAGTACTTGATAAAATTGATAAAGTTTAATTTGACAAATCTGCTCAACTGGAGAGAGACTTTTATTTGTGCCATGAGGCAGAAAAGAAGAGGTAAGTTTGAAAACAGGCAATGAGGCCCACTGGTCCTGCTGTTTATCCCTGCATCACAAGCCGGGTGCCCATTACAGGGCATAATATAGATGAAGTGTCTTGTCAAAGCTGAAGTTGCAAGTAGAGACTGTTTGGAAACGAAGTTGCTGGCTGTCAACCATTAAGAATATATTCATTTCTGTGTTTTCTCTTGATCACCCCTTCCTCTTTTTGCACAGTAAACTTAAGTACACAGAGAAATAGCCATATGTTGCCTTGTTGCATACCTTGAGAAAAGAAGGATTTTACATGGTGTCTTGGATAAATCAATCAGCATCTTGAATGAAAGTGAATACTAACATTGCAAACATCCAGGGGAGAAACCAACTCTTGCATTGCTCCCTGTCTGTTAAATCCTGAAGGATGTTGCACTTTTGGCCACACCCCACTCAGCAATATCATATCTGTGGTTCATTCTTCAGTATTGGCTCATTGATACCAGTAAAACAATGGTGGCAACCACAGCATAACCCAAATTAGTACACCCTTGTGCAATCACCTAGCAACCATGAATTCTTGACAATTTTTGACAATGGCACCATGTCTGTGGCCACCCACCTGCTGTGGGTGTTTACTGTAAGTGAACGGATGACATGCAATCAGTATGAAATAATACGTCATATGACTGACAAATCGGCTACCATTGCATATCTGTTGTGGTCTGTTGTTTCTGTGACCAGAGCTGTCTCTCTGCGGCTGCATGTAGTGGTACTGGAGCAGGACAACAGATTAAGTTTAATTAATTTAATATTAATACAAGTAAGTAACCCATATGGGCAAGGGACACAACTCAGTTGATATAGTGACTGTCAACCCCTAACTCATACTAAAACACAAGTGTAGGAGATAAACATTGATTTTAAGAATAAACTGTGGGTTTTATGATGAAAACATCAAATAAAACATCAAAGACAATGACTGAGAATAATCAGAATTAATGTAAACATTTAATGGTTTAGTGGTTCTTGAGTTTTAGGACGAGGAAGAGTTCTTTCAGGTTCTCCCTTTTTTTGCTGTGGTCTCCACAGCAGATCGATTAGGGGGAGGTGATGGTCTAGTGGTTAAGTGTTGGGCTTGACACCAGAGGATCCTCGGTTCAAATCCCAGCCTGACTGGAAAATCACTAAGGAACCCTTAGGCAAGGTCCTTAACCCCCAAGTTGCTCCCAGTGTGTAGTGAGCACTTTGTATGGCAGCAACCTGACATCGGGGTGAATGTGAGGCATTATTCTAAAGCACTGTGAGCGTCTGATGCAGATGGAAAGGCGGTATATAAATGCAGTCCATTTACCACTTCACGTGGAGGTTGAGGGTGCTGCACACTTAACTTCAACATGACCAACTGGTCAATGCAACTACTTGCAGTCAGTTGCTGGCAGCGTCACAACTGTCTACAATCACCAAGCAACCACTATTGTTGTCCTGGTTGCAAGAAGAGTGCCATCTTGTTTTTACTCTTGTGTGACTGGGACCTTAACCAGTGCAACAATTGCATGACATTTGCAAAAATAAATATATAAGGATAAAAATATCTTGACATTGATACAAGCTATTGTAAAAAAAAACAAAAAAAAACTTATAAAACAAAATATGCTTGTTTGCATCTGCTGCAGCAGTTTACCGCATTATGGCTTCCACCACACTATGAAACACCTCAGGCCCTGTGACCTCATGTACAAAGCATGTGTACACACAAAAACATGGCAGACGCCGCTTCCACGTGCAGCAGCCCAGTCTCACTTTTTTTTTTTCGTGCTCCCGTCACGAAATTATTCAAATTTTTGTGACAGGGCTTTTTTAAACTCACTATTATGTACCCTACTCCTACCCCCAACCCTAACCTTAACCATAAGCTAACCATACTCCTTCCCCAAACCCTAACCATAACCACCTCGACCCCCCCACATGCTTCACTTTTAATTTTGTGCAGCCATCACAGAATGAATAAGAATAAATTTAGGCTGCCGTGACGAAAATGAGGTGCTTTTCGTGACAATATCACGAACCAATAGATTAATGTATATTTCGTGCTGCTGAATCATGACATGCCGTGAGACTGAGTTGCGTGCAGATGTATCAAAAGTACCTGAGCGTGGAAATGTGTGGTGCATCACACAAAATCCTGGCTGGTGTACGCACGTTGCTAGAGCTATTGTACCATCTCCAACATGTGCACATGATGCAGGGAACTGTTAATACTGTGAAAACAAGAAGTCATCAGAGTGTGAAAACAAAAAGTCAGAGTGATGTGCACATCAGAGACATACTGATGAACATTTAACACACCCACGTGTTTGCAATTATATGGATGGATATAAAAGCATGCACATGCACAATGGCTGCATTAGCGTTGTTAGAGCACCTTGCAAATGGTGCAATCTGACGTGAGCGTGTTTTCAGGGAACACAAGGATTTACTTTCAAATGAGGATAAGTGCCTCTGAAACCGATTTCGATTATCAAGGCCACTGTTAGTGGAGTTGTGCACTTAACTGCAGTCAGCCCAGAGCGCAATACGGTGAGGAGCCAGGAGGTTGTTGTCAGGATCAGACTAGGCGTGGCACAGAAGGTGGATGGACGCAAACACAAAACTCACAGGGACAGGTGTGATTTGGTGTGATAGTAAAAAGGCTTTATCTCAAAAAGGCAGGCAGGGATTCGGTACACAAGTAGACAGTCAGAGAGGCGGTGGTACAGGCTGCGAACAGGCTAAGGCGAGGTCCAAAAAACACGCACTGGTCAAAAACACAAGGCAGCAATGGTCATGGGCTGAGGCGAGAGCAAGGTCAAAGGCAGAACATGGTCAAAAACACTGCAGAGCAAAACAAAGCAAAACAAAGGCCTGGAACGTGAACTAGAAAGCACAAACAAACTGGCAGGGAGAGTAGAAAGTGAGAGGTTTAAATAACAGGTGCAGTAATTAGGAAAACAAGACACAGGTGTCAGGGAAAGTGCTGGAAGGGGCGTGGTCAGACAAGACAGAGGTGAGGCAGGTGTAGACAGGTGGGCGTGACTAAAAGAAACAGACTCAGTGACTGAAAATCAAACCCCAACCAACTGTGATAAAAACTGAAAAACTTAACGCAGAGAAGAAGACAAGAAAAGAGTGCCAACATAAGACAGTGATCAACAAGAAAATAAAGGCAGAGACCACACTAGAACGGGACCAACAAGTGGCAACAGTAAAACAGAAAATACAACTAATGACTACCCAGAAAATAAAGGATAAACAGAGCATAAAACCAATGACAAAAGTAATATGCACAGAAAAGAGATACTCAGAACAAAACCAAAACAAGACTTAAGTGACTAAAATACAATGGCCAAATACATATAACTAGGGACTGAAATCATGATAAACAGAAAATTAAAGACACATTATCGAAGACCGATACACACGAGTCCAGATAATAACAAGAGCCCAGAATGGGCTGAATCATGACAGTTGTCTGTGCCCACAGGTGCTGACCACACTGGGAATCCTGGCATCAGGGGCACTCCAGCGTGAGCTTGCTGATCGGTCAGTCAGATTCAGGGTTTTGGCGTACGCCAACTTTTAGTAGAAAGTCCACGCAAGTTGCTTGTACATGAGGCAACCAGCCCAGCACCTCCCAAAAGTCACCATCTGTTTGTCATAGCTTGGTGATATAATCCTCTTAAGAATGATCCTTGCAAACAGCTTTCCCCGCACAGAGAGCAGTGTTACACCTCTCTAGTTCTTGCATTCCAAACAATCCAGTTGCTCTCATTGTGTTCTATATAACAACACTTTATATAGCACCCCTCGGGCACATCCTGCAGTGTAATGTGATTACTTTTCATTGCTATGCTGATGACACTCAGTTGTACATGCTGGTAATCTCATACACACAACCTCTTTGTCCAGTACATCACAGTGTTGTGTTGTCCACGAGATGCCCTTGCTGAAGCTGATGCAGCACACTGCAGTCTACTTTTGGAATGTACTCCTTCATGATGACGTGATGGATGGATGCTGGCCCCGCATCCCGTAGCATTGGACGACGCCCTGCCAATGACTGCGTGCTCATCTCAATAATGCACTTTGTTTTGATGCTATTCTGATTTTCCTGTCTCCTGAGCTTGGTAAAAACTTTGTAAAAACCTTGTAACTATTAGAATGGCCTCTGTGTCTGGTCATCAGATGGAGTTTGTTGTGCTTGCTCTAGGGGTTGGTAAGGTTAGACATTACTTGTGTGAAGCGCCTTGACACAGCTTTGTTGTGAATTGGGACTGTAAAATGAAATGAATTGAAATTGAAAAATTGAGCTTGGTTTGTTGATGTTGCAAGGTTTTCAGATCTTAGCAACTGTTAAATAACATGATCTGATAATCATTAACAATAATGGATAAATGTCCAAAATATCCAAATTTCCTTTAATGCAAACTAAAAACAGTTTGACACAACAAACATGCCAGATGAATAAACTGCAGGAATTGACCCTCAATGCACAGTACGTACAGATATACAAGTACTTCTTTTACTTTGTCACAGCAGGCTGTTCTCCCAACACCATTGCACCACCAATATTTTGCTGAAATAACCTAATGTTGAGCAACTGAAAATCCTGCAGGCAGTAGAAAATGCATGAAAAAAAGGTAAAATTACCTGAATAAACATATAACTAAGATGGGCAAATATGATGACAAAGTGATAAAAGGTTAGTTATGTATTGTCTTCTGCAGAAGCATGATCCCTGAGAACATGTTGTGTGGGCCGCTGAAGAGGAGGTACTGCTGGCCCACCACCACCAGAGGGCGCCCTGCCTGGAGTGCGGGCTCCAGGCACCAGAGGGCGCTGCCGCATCATGGGAGTAGCCTGGGTGACAGCTGTCACCCATCACCAGACACAGCTGTTCTACTCAGCACCGAGGTATATCAGGAGGACGGCGTCTCCACCTCAGTGCCGAGATATCGCCTAAGACCAAGGTAGTATTCTCTGCAGTTATACATTGCATCATCAGCTAAGACTGTTAAAACCTTTTCAGGACTGGTGACTACTGAAAACCTCATTCTTTGGATAAGTACTCACCTTCCTGCTATACTTTGCCAAGAGGTGGAGGCGGCTTCTCCCCTCTCTGTTACTGGGTGCGTCCATCCACTCCTGTGTGTTGTTGCTCTCTCCTGCCAGCAGTACCGGATCCGACGAGCGGAGGCAGTGGCCACCTGGGAATTCGGGACTTGGCGGTTCCAGTATTTCCAGGGTTCGGTGGCAGAGGAGATCTGGGTGGTTCCGGTTCGACTGAGACAGACGTCTCCTACCTTTGAGCCTGCCCACACGACACCAGCGGATTCGACCCCAAATTGTGTTTGTTTGTATTACTCGTGCTTGTTTCAGTAGTAAATCTTGTTATTTACTCTCTCCATTGTCCGTTCATTGCGCCCCCTGTTGTGGGTCCGTGTTCCTACACTTTCACAACAGGATATCTCGGCCAGCGTCATGGATCCCGAGGGGCGTCAACCGGCTGTTGAACGGCCAATGGAAGACCAAGGCGCGGCGGAGGCTTCGGGAGGGGTAATCGGTGACTTGCAGCGGATCCTCACCGCTTTCACCTCTCGGATCGACTTAATGACCGAGCAGCACGTTCTCCTAAACCGCAGGGTGGAGGCTCTCGCCGCACAAGTGGAGGCGCGCCCTTTGGGCGCCGCTGCGGCTCTCCCTCCCGAGGACCCTGCGTGCGAAAGTAACGTTCCACTGGTCGTTCAAACGGTCCCTCCCTCCGTCCCCAGAAGCATACATAAGCCCTCCAGAACCGTACGGAGGCTGTGTGGAGACGTGCGCGGACTTTCTTATGCAGTGTTCGCTCGTCTTCGCTCAGCGTCCCGTGATGTACGCGACTGATGCTAGCAAAGTAGCTTATGTGATAAATCTGCTTCGCGGGGAGCACGCGCTTGGGCTACAGCGCTCTGGGAGCAGAACTCACGGCTCCTTCATACATACGATGGGTTTGTACGGGAGCTCAGAACGGTGTTCGATCATCCCAACAGAGGAGAGTCCGCTTCAACCGCACTACTGTCCATACGACAGGGACGTCGGAGCGCAGCTGCCTATGCAGTCGCCTTCCGCATCGCGGAAGGCGAGATCCGGCTGGAATAGCACTGCCCTCCGCGCTGCCTTTGTAAACGGACTGTCTCTGGTCCTAAAAGAGCACCTGGTGGCTAAGGACGAACCGCGGGATTTAGATGGGCTCATCGATCTAGTCATACGACTCGACAACCGGTGGCTGATGACACTTGGCTGTTGTGGGCGTACTCGATCCAGGCCAGGTGGGTACTCCAGGCCGTCGGTGTGCGCGGCTGTCACACAGCGAAGTGTCTGCTCCAGTTCTTGATTCGCCCGCTCTGCCTGCCCGTTGGTCTGGGGGTGGTACCCAGACGAGAGGCTGACCGTGGCCCCCAGTTCCCGGCAGAAGCTCCTCCAGACATGTGAGGTGAACTGGGGACCGCGATCGGAGACGATTGTCTGATGGTATGCCATGCAGACGGACGACGTGGTGGACCAGGAGGTCCGCTGTCTCCTGGGCCGTAGGGAGCTTCGGGAGGGCCACGAAGTGGGCCGCCTTGGAGAAACGGTCCACTATCGTGAAGACGACGGTGTTTCCCTGGGACGGCGGGAGACCCGTGACGAAGTCCAGGCCGATGTGGGACCAGGGGCGATGAGGCACGGGCAATGGCTGTAGCTGCCCTGAGGTCTTCCTATGGTCGGCCTTGCCCCTGGCGCAGGTGGTACGGGCCTGGACGTAGTCCCGGACGTCGGTCTCCAGGGATGCCCCCCAGAAGCGTTGCCGGACGACTGCCACGGTCCTTCGCACCCCTGGGTGACAGGAGAGCTTAGAACCGTGACAGAAGTCCAGGACTGCAGCTCTAGCCTCTGGTGGGATGTATAGTCTGTTTTTTGGTCCGTTTTCCGGGGTCCGGGACACGGGTCAGGGCCTCCCGGACGGTCTTCTCCACGTCCCAGGTGAGGGCGGCCACGATAGCGGACTCCGGGATGATGGGATCCGGGGGATCCGACGGTTCCGTTTTGACCTCATCTTCGTGCACCCGGGGACAATGCATCCGATCTCTGATTCTTGGTCCCGGGACGGTAGGTAATCCGGAAGTCAAAACGGCCAAAGAACAGTGACCAGCGGGCTTGCCTGGGGTTCAGACGCTTGGCGGTTCTGATGTACTCCAGGTTTCCGATGGTCAGTGAAAACCGTGAATGGCACGGCTGTTCCCTCCAACAGATGTCTCCACTCTTCGAGGGCCTCTTTCACAGCAAGGAGTTCCCGATTGCCGACGTCGTAATTCCGTTCAGCGGGGGTCAACCTGCGAGGAAAAATAGGCACACGGGTGAAGGACCTTATCGGTCTTCCCGCTCTGGGAGAGCACCGCTCCTATCCCTGAGTCCAAGGCATCCACTTCAACCACTAACTGGCGGCTAGGATCGGGCTGCACCAGAACTGGTGCAGACGAGAAGCGCCGTTTCAACTCCTTGAACGCGGCCTCGCACCGGTCCGACCAGGTGAAGGGAACTTTTGGAGAGGTCAGGGCTGTCAGGGGGCTAACTACCTGACTGTAGCCCTTAATGAACCTCCTATAAAAATTAGCAAAACCGAGGAACTGTTGCAGCTTCCTACGGCTTGTAGGTTGGGGCCAATCTCTCACCGCCATTGTGCATGCACATGCACAATGGCTGCATTAGCGTTGTTAGAGCACCTTGCAAATGGTGCAATCTGACGTGAGCGTGTTTTCAGGGAACACAAGGATTTACTTTCAAATGAGGATAAGTGCCTCTGAAACCGATTTCGATTATCAAGGCCACTGTTAGTGGAGTTGTGCACTTAACTGCAGTCAGCCCAGAGCGCAATACGGTGAGGAGCCAGGAGGTTGTTGTCAGGATCAGACTAGGCGTGGCACAGAAGGTGGATGGACGCAAACACAAAACTCACAGGGACAGGTGTGATTTGGTGTGATAGTAAAAAGGCTTTATCTCAAAAAGGCAGGCAGGGATTCGGTACACAAGTAGACAGTCAGAGAGGCGGTGGTACAGGCTGCGAACAGGCTAAGGCGAGGTCCAAAAACACGCACTGGTCAAAACACAAGGCAGCAATGGTCATGGGCTGAGGCGAGAGCAAGGTCAAAGGCAGGAACATGGTCAAAAACACTGCAGAGCAAAACAAAGCAAAACAAAGGCCTGGAACGTGAACTAGAAAGCACAAACAAACTGGCAGGGAGAGTAGAAAGTGAGAGGTTTAAATAACAGGTGCAGTAATTAGGAAACAAGACACAGGTGTCAGGGAAAGTGCTGGAAGGGGCGTGGTCAGACAAGACAGAGGTGAGGCAGGTGTAGACAGGTGGGCGTGACTAAAAGAAACAGACTCAGTGACTGAAAATCAAACCCCAACCAACTGTGATAAAAACTGAAAAACTTAACGCAGAGAAGAAGACAAGAAAAGAGTGCCAACATAAGACAGTGATCAACAAGAAAATAAAGGCAGAGACCACACTAGAACGGGACCAACAAGTGGCAACAGTAAAACAGAAAATACAACTAATGACTACCCAGAAAATAAAGGATAAACAGAGCATAAAACCAATGACAAAGTAATATGCACAGAAAAGAGATACTCAGAACAAAACCAAAACAAGACTTAAGTGACTAAAATACAATGGCCAAATACATATAACTAGGGACTGAAATCATGATAAACAGAAAATTAAAGACACATTATCGAAGACCGATACACACGAGTCCAGATAATAACAAGAGCCCAGAATGGGCTGAATCATGACAGTTGTCTGTGCCCACACAGGTGCTGACCACACTGGGAATCCTGGCATCAGGGGCACTCCAGCGTGAGCTTGCTGATCGGTCAGTCAGATTCAGGGTTTTGGCGTACGCCAACTTTTAGTAGAAAGTCCACGCAAGTTGCTTGTACATGAGGCAACCAGCCCAGCACCTCCCAAAAGTCACCATCTGTTTGTCATAGCTTGGTGATATAATCCTCTTAAGAATGATCCTTGCAAACAGCTTTCCCCGCACAGAGAGCAGTGTTACACCTCTCTAGTTCTTGCATTCCAAACAATCCAGTTGCTCTCATTGTGTTCTATATAACAACACTTTATATAGCACCCCTCGGGCACATCCTGCAGTGTAATGTGATTACTTTTCATTGCTATGCTGATGACACTCAGTTGTACATGCTGGTAATCTCATACACACAACCTCTTTGTCCAGTACATCACAGAGTGTTGTGTTGTCCGCGAGATGCCCTTGCTGAAGCTGATGCAGCACACTGCAGTCTACTTTTGGAATGTACTCCTTCATGATGACGTGATGGATGGATGCTGGCCCCACATCCCGTAGCATTGGACGACGCCCTGCCAATGACTGCGTGCTCATCTCAATAATGCACTTTGTTTTGATGCTATTCTGATTTTCCTGTCTCCTGAGCTTGGTAAAAACTTTGTAAAAACCTTGTAACTATTAGAATGGCCTCTGTGTCTGGTCATCAGATGGAGTTTGTTGTGCTTGCTCTAGGGGTTGGTAAGGTTAGACATTACTTGTGTGAAGCGCCTTGACACAGCTTGTTGTGAATTGGGACTGTAAAAATGAAATGAATTGAAATTGAAAAATTGAGCTTGGTTTGTTGATGTTGCAAGGTTTTCAGATCTTAGCAACTGTTAAATAACATGATCTGATAATCATTAACAATAATGGATAAATGTCCAAAAATATCCAAATTTTCCTTTAATGCAAACTAAAAACAGTTTGACACAACAAACATGCCAGATGAATAAACTGCAGGAATTGACCCTCAATGCACAGTACGTACAGATATACAAGTACTTCTTTTACTTTGTCACAGCAGGCTGTTCTCCCAACACCATTGCACCACCAATATTTTGCTGAAATAACCTAATGTTGAGCAACTGAAAATCCTGCAGGCAGTAGAAAATGCATGAAAAAAAGGTAAAATTACCTGAATAAACATATAACTAAGATGGGCAAATATGATGACAAAGTGATAAAAGGTTAGTTATGTATTGTCTTCTGCAGAAGCATGATCCCTGAGAACATGTTGTGTGGGCCGCTGAAGAGGAGGTACTGCTGGCCCACCACCACCAGAGGGCGCCCTGCCTGGAGTGCGGGCTCCAGGCACCAGAGGGCGCTGCCGCATCATGGGAGTAGCCTGGGTGACAGCTGTCACCCATCACCAGACACAGCTGTTCTACTCAGCACCGAGGTATATCAGGAGGACGGCGTCTCCACCTCAGTGCCGAGATATCGCCTAAGACCAAGGTAGTATTCTCTGCAGTTATACATTGCATCATCAGCTAAGACTGTTAAAACCTTTTTCAGGACTGGTGACTACTGAAAACCTCATTCTTTGGATAAGTACTCACCTTCCTGCTATACTTTGCCAAGAGGTGGAGGCGGCTTCTCCCCTCTCTGTTACTGGGTGCGTCCATCCACTCCTGTGTGTTGTTGCTCTCTCCTGCCAGCAGTACCGGATCCGACGAGCGGAGGCAGTGGCCACCTGGGAATTCGGGACTTGGCGGTTCCAGTATTTCCAGGGTTCGGTGGCAGAGGAGATCTGGGTGGTTCCGGTTCGACTGAGACAGACGTCTCCTACCTTTGAGCCTGCCCACACGACACCAGCGGATTCGACCCCAAATTGTGTTTGTTGTATTACTCGTGCTTGTTTCAGTAGTAAATCTTGTTATTTACTCTCTCCATTGTCCGTTCATTGCGCCCCCTGTTGTGGGTCCGTGTTCCTACACTTTCACAACAGGATATCTCGGCCAGCGTCATGGATCCCGAGGGGCGTCAACCGGCTGTTGAACGGCCAATGGAAGACCAAGGCGCGGCGGAGGCTTCGGGAGGGGTAATCGGTGACTTGCAGCGGATCCTCACCGCTTTCACCTCTCGGATCGACTTAATGACCGAGCAGCACGTTCTCCTAAACCGCAGGGTGGAGGCTCTCGCCGCACAAGTGGAGGCGCGCCCTTTGGGCGCCGCTGCGGCTCTCCCTCCCGAGGACCCTGCGTGCGAAAGTAACGTTCCACTGGTCGTTCAACGGTCCCTCCCTCCGTCCCCAGAAGCATACATAAGCCCTCCAGAACCGTACGGAGGCTGTGTGGAGACGTGCGCGGACTTTCTTATGCAGTGTTCGCTCGTCTTCGCTCAGCGTCCCGTGATGTACGCGACTGATGCTAGCAAAGTAGCTTATGTGATAAATCTGCTTCGCGGGGAGGCACGCGCTTGGGCTACAGCGCTCTGGGAGCAGAACTCACGGCTCCTTCATACATACGATGGGTTTGTACGGGAGCTCAGAACGGTGTTCGATCATCCCAACAGAGGAGAGTCCGCTTCAAACCGCACTACTGTCCATACGACAGGGACGTCGGAGCGCAGCTGCCTATGCAGTCGCCTTCCGCATCGCGGCGGCGAGATCCGGCTGGAATAGCACTGCCCTCCGCGCTGCCTTTGTAAACGGACTGTCTCTGGTCCTAAAAGAGCACCTGGTGGCTAAGGACGAACCGCGGGATTTAGATGGGCTCATCGATCTAGTCATACGACTCGACAACCGGTGGCTGATGACACTTGGCTGTTGTGGGCGTACTCGATCCAGGCCAGGTGGGTACTCCAGGCCGTCGGGTGCGCGGCTGTCACACAGCGAAGTGTCTGCTCCAGTTCTTGATTCGCCCGCTCTGCCTGCCCGTTGGTCTGGGGGTGGTACCCAGACGAGAGGCTGACCGTGGCCCCCAGTTCCCGGCAGAAGCTCCTCCAGACATGTGAGGTGAACTGGGGACCGCGATCGGAGACGATGTCTGATGGTATGCCATGCAGACGGACGACGTGGTGGACCAGGAGGTCCGCTGTCTCCTGGGCCGTAGGGAGCTTCAGGAGGGCCACGAAGTGGGCCGCCTTGGAGAAACGGTCCACTATCGTGAAGACGACGGTGTTTCCCTGGGACGGCGGGAGACCCGTGACGAAGTCCAGGCCGATGTGGGGACCAGGGGCGATGAGGCACGGGCAATGGCTGTAGCTGCCCTGAGGTCTTCCTATGGTCGGCCTTGCCCCTGGCGCAGGTGGTACAGGCCTGGACGTAGTCCCGGACGTCGGTCTCCAGGGATGCCCACCAGAAGCGTTGCCGGACGACTGCCACGGTCCTTCGCACCCCTGGGTGACAGGAGAGCTTAGAACCGTGACAGAAGTCCAGGACTGCAGCTCTAGCCTCTGGTGGGACGTATAGTCTGTTTTTTGGTCCGTTTCCGGGGTCCGGGACACGGGTCAGGGCCTCCCGGACGGTCTTCTCCACGTCCCAGGTGAGGGCGGCCACGATAGCGGACTCCGGGATGATGGGATCCGGGGGATCCGACGGTTCCGTTTTGACCTCATCTTCGTGCACCCGGGACAATGCATCCGATCTCTGATTCTTGGTCCCGGGACGGTAGGTAATCCGGAAGTCAAAACGGCCCAAGAACAGTGACCAGCGGGCTTGCCTGGGGTTCAGACGCTTGGCGGTTCTGATGTACTCCAGGTTCCGATGGTCAGTGAAAACCGTGAATGGCACGGCTGTTCCCTCCAACAGATGTCTCCACTCTTCGAGGGCCTCTTTCACAGCAAGGAGTTCCCGATTGCCGACGTCGTAATTCCGTTCAGCGGGGGTCAACCTGCGAGAAAAATAGGCACACGGGTGAAGGACCTTATCGGTCTTCCCGCTCTGGGAGAGCACCGCTCCTATCCCTGAGTCCGAGGCATCCACTTCAACCACTAACTGGCGGCTAGGATCGGGCTGCACCAGAACTGGTGCAGACGAGAAGCGCCGTTTCAACTCCTTGAACGCGGCCTCGCACCGGTCCGACCAGGTGAAGGGAACTTTTGGAGAGGTCAGGGCTGTCAGGGGGCTAACTACCTGACTGTAGCCCTTAATGAACCTCCTATAAAAATTAGCAAAACCGAGGAACTGTTGCAGCTTCCTACGGCTTGTAGGTTGGGGCCAATCTCTCACCGCCATTGTGCATGCACATGCACAATGGCTGCATTAGCGTTGTTAGAGCACCTTGCAAATGGTGCAATCTGACGTGAGCGTGTTTTCAGGGAACACAAGGATTTACTTTCAAATGAGGATAAGTGCCTCTGAAACCGATTTCGATTATCAAGGCCACTGTTAGTGGAGTTGTGCACTTAACTGCAGTCAGCCCAAAGCGCAATACGGTGAGGAGCCAGGAGGTTGTTGTCAGGATCAGACTAGGCGTGGCACAGAAGGTGGATGGACGCAAACACAAAACTCACAGGGACAGGTGTGATTTGGTGTGATAGTAAAAGGCTTTATCTCAAAAGGCAGGCAGGGATTCGGTACACAAGTAGACAGTCAGAGAGGCGGTGGTACAGGCTGCGAACAGGCTAAGGCGAGGTCCAAAAACACGCACTGGTCAAAACACAAGGCAGCAATGGTCATGGGCTGAGGCGAGAGCAAGGTCAAAGGCAGAACATGGTCAAAAACACTGCAGAGCAAAACAAAGCAAAACAAAGGCCTGGAACGTGAACTAGAAAGCACAAACAAACTGGCAGGGAGAGTAGAAAGTGAGAGGTTTAAATAACAGGTGCAGTAATTAGGAAAACAAGACACAGGTGTCAGGGAAAGTGCTGGAAGGGGGCGTGGTCAGACAAGACAGAGGTGAGGAAGGTGTAGACAGGTGGGCGTGACTAAAAGAAACAGACTCAGTGACTGAAAATCAAACCCCAACCAACTGTGATAAAAACTGAAAAACTTAACGCAGAGAAGAAGACAAGAAAGAGTGCCAACATAAGACAGTGATCAACAAGAAAATAAAGGCAGAGACCACACTAGAACGGGACCAACAAGTGGCAACAGTAAAACAGAAAATACAACTAATGACTACCCAGAAAATAAAGGATAAACAGAGCATAAAACCAATGACAAAAGTAATATGCACAGAAAAGAGATACTCAGAACAAAACCAAAACAAGACTTAAGTGACTAAAATACAATGGCCAAATACATATAACTAGGGACTGAAATCATGATAAACAGAAAATTAAAGACACATTATCGAAGACCGATACACACGAGTCCAGATAATAACAAGAGCCCAGAATGGGCTGAATCATGACAGTTGTCTGTGCCCACACAGGTGCTGACCACACTGGGAATCCTGGCATCAGGGGCACTCCAGCGTGAGCTTGCTGATCGGTCAGTCAGATTCAGGGTTTTGGCGTACGCCAACTTTTAGTAGAAAGTCCACGCAAGTTGCTTGTACATGAGGCAACCAGCCCAGCACCTCCCAAAAGTCACCATCTGTTTGTCATAGCTTGGTGATATAATCCTCTTAAGAATGATCCTTGCAAACAGCTTTCCCCGCACAGAGAGCAGTGTTACACCTCTCTAGTTCTTGCATTCCAAACAATCCAGTTGCTCTCATTGTGTTCTATATAACAACACTTTATATAGCACCCCTCGGGCACATCCTGCAGTGTAATGTGATTACTTTTCATTGCTATGCTGATGACACTCAGTTGTACATGCTGGTAATCTCATACACACAACCTCTTTGTCCAGTACATCACAGAGTGTTGTGTTGTCCACGAGATGCCCTTGCTGAAGCTGATGCAGCACACTGCAGTCTACTTTTGGAATGTACTCCTTCATGATGACGTGATGGATGGATGCTGACCCCGCATCCCGTAGCATTGGACGACGCCCTGCCAATGACTGCGTGCTCATCTCAATAATGCACTTTGTTTTGATGCTATTCTGATTTTCCTGTCTCCTGAGCTTGGTAAAAACTTTGTAAAAACCTTGTAACTATTAGAATGGCCTCTGTGTCTGGTCATCAGATGGAGTTTGTTGTGCTTGCTCTAGGGGTTGATAAGGTTAGACATTACTTGTGTGAAGCGCCTTGACACAGCTTGTTGTGAATTGGGACTGTAAAAATGAAATGAATTGAAATTGAAAAATTGAGCTTGGTTGTTGATGTTGCAAGGTTTTCAGATCTTAGCAACTGTTAAATAACATGATCTGATAATCATTAACAATAATGGATAAATGTCCAAAAATATCCAAATTTTCCTTTAATGCAAACTAAAACAGTTTGACACAACAAACATGCCAGATGAATAAACTGCAGGAATTGACCCTCAATGCACAGTACGTACAGATATACAAGTACTTCTTTTACTTTGTCACAGCAGGCTGTTCTCCCACACCATTGCACCACCAATATTTTGCTGAAATAACCTAATGTTGAGCAACTGAAAATCCTGCAGGCAGTAGAAAATGCATGAAAAAAGGTAAAATTACCTGAATAAACATATAACTAAGATGGGCAAATATGATGACAAAGTGATAAAAGGTTAGTTATGTATTGTCTTCTGCAGAAGCATGATCCCTGAGAACATGTTGTGTGGGCCGCTGAAGAGGAGGTACTGCTGGCCCACCACCACCAGAGGGCGCCCTGCCTGGAGTGCGGGCTCCAGGCACCAGAGGGCGCTGCCGCATCATGGGAGTAGCCTGGGTGACAGCTGTCACCCATCACCAGACACAGCTGTTCTACTCAGCACCGAGGTATATCAGGAGGACGGCGTCTCCACCTCAGTGCCGAGATATCGCCTAAGACCAAGGTAGTATTCTCTGCAGTTATACATTGCATCATCAGCTAAGACTGTTAAAACCTTTTTCAGGACTGGTGACTACTGAAAACCTCATTCTTTGGATAAGTACTCACCTTCCTGCTATACTTTGCCAAGAGGTGGAGGCGGCTTCTCCCCTCTCTGTTACTGGGTGCGTCCATCCACTCCTGTGTGTTGTTGCTCTCTCCTGCCAGCAGTACCGGATCCGACGAGCGGAGGCAGTGGCCACCTGGGAATTCGGGACTTGGCGGTTCCAGTATTTCCAGGGTTCGGTGGCAGAGGAGATCTGGGTGGTTCCGGTTCGACTGAGACAGACGTCTCCTACCTTCGAGCCTGCCCACACGACACCAGCGGATTCGACCCCAAATTGTGTTTGTTGTATTACTCGTGCTTGTTTCAGTAGTAAATCTTGTTATTTACTCTCTCCATTGTCCGTTCATTGCGCCCCCTGTTGTGGGTCCGTGTTCCTACACTTTCACAACAGGATATCTCGGCCAGCGTCATGGATCCCGAGGGGCGTCAACCGGCTGTTGAACGGCCAATGGAAGACCAAGGCGCGGCGGAGGCTTC
This sequence comes from Thalassophryne amazonica, assembly GCF_902500255.1. NCBI lineage: Eukaryota > Metazoa > Chordata > Actinopteri > Batrachoidiformes > Batrachoididae > Thalassophryne > Thalassophryne amazonica. The sequence continues at coordinate 27,095,206 of NC_047111.1, read as the reverse complement.
GGGAGGGGTAATCGGTGACTTGCAGCGGATCCTCACCGCTTTCACCTCTCGGATCGACTTAATGACCGAGCAGCACGTTCTCCTAAACCGCAGGGTGGAGGCTCTCGCCGCACAAGTGGAGGCGCGCCCTTTGGGCGCCGCTGCGGCTCTCCCTCCCGAGGACCCTGCGTGCGAAAGTAACGTTCCACTGGTCGTTCAACGGTCCCTCCCTCCGTCCCCAGAAGCATACATAAGCCCTCCAGAACCGTACGGAGGCTGTGTGGAGACGTGCGCGGACTTTCTTATGCAGTGTTCGCTCGTCTTCGCTCAGCGTCCCGTGATGTACGCGACTGATGCTAGCAAAGTAGCTTATGTGATAAATCTGCTTCGCGGGAGGCACGCGCTTGGGCTACAGCGCTCTGGGAGCAGAACTCACGGCTCCTTCATACATACGATGGGTTTGTACGGGAGCTCAGAACGGTGTTTCGATCATCCCAACAGAGGAGAGTCCGCTTCAACCGCACTACTGTCCATACGACAGGGACGTCGGAGCGCAGCTGCCTATGCAGTCGCCTTCCGCATCGCGGCGGCGAGATCCGGCTGGAATAGCACTGCCCTCCGCGCTGCCTTTGTAAACGGACTGTCTCTGGTCCTAAAAGAGCACCTGGTGGCTAAGGACGAACCGCGGGATTTAGATGGGCTCATCGATCTAGTCATACGACTCGACAACCGGTGGCTGATGACACTTGGCTGTTGTGGGCGTACTCGATCCAGGCCAGGTGGGTACTCCAGGCCGTCGGGTGCGCGGCTGTCACACAGCGAAGTGTCTGCTCCAGTTCTTGATTCGCCCGCTCTGCCTGCCCGTTGGTCTGGGGGTGGTACCCAGACGAGAGGCTGACCGTGGCCCCCAGTTCCCGGCAGAAGCTCCTCCAGACATGTGAGGTGAACTGGGGACCGCGATCGGAGACGATGTCTGATGGTATGCCATGCAGACGGACGACGTGGTGGACCAGGAGGTCCGCTGTCTCCTGGGCCGTAGGGAGCTTCGGGAGGGCCACGAAGTGGGCCGCCTTGGAGAAACGGTCCACTATCGTGAAGACGACGGTGTTTCCCTGGGACGGCGGGAGACCCGTGACGAAGTCCAGGCCGATGTGGGACCAGGGGCGATGAGGCACGGGCAATGGCTGTAGCTGCCCTGAGGTCTTCCTATGGTCGGCCTTGCCCCTGGCGCAGGTGGTACAGGCCTGGACGTAGTCCCGGACGTCGGTCTCCAGGGATGCCCACCAGAAGCGTTGCCGGACGACTGCCACGGTCCTTCGCACCCCTGGGTGACAGGAGAGCTTAGAACCGTGACAGAAGTCCAGGACTGCAGCTCTAGCCTCTGGTGGGACGTATAGTCTGTTTTTTGGTCCGTTTCCGGGGTCCGGGACACGGGTCAGGGCCTCCCGGACGGTCTTCTCCACGTCCCAGGTGAGGGCGGCCACGATAGCGGACTCCGGGATGATGGGATCCGGGGGATCCGACGGTTCCGTTTTGACCTCATCTTCGTGCACCCGGGACAATGCATCCGATCTCTGATTCTTGGTCCCGGGACGGTAGGTAATCCGGAAGTCAAAACGGCCAAAGAACAGTGACCAGCGGGCTTGCCTGGGGTTCAGACGCTTGGCGGTTCTGATGTACTCCAGGTTCCGATGGTCAGTGAAAACCGTGAATGGCACGGCTGTTCCCTCCAACAGATGTCTCCACTCTTCGAGGGCCTCTTTCACAGCAAGGAGTTCCCGATTGCCGACGTCGTAATTCCGTTCAGCGGGGGTCAACCTGCGAGAAAAATAGGCACACGGGTGAAGGACCTTATCGGTCTTCCCGCTCTGGGAGAGCACCGCTCCTATCCCTGAGTCCGAGGCATCCACTTCAACCACTAACTGGCGGCTAGGATCGGGCTGCACCAGAACTGGTGCAGACGAGAAGCGCCGTTTCAACTCCTTGAACGCGGCCTCGCATCGGTCCGACCAGGTGAAGGGAACATTTGGAGAGGTCAGGGCTGTCAGGGGGCTAACTACCTGACTGTAGCCCTTAATGAACCTCCTATAAAAATTAGCAAAACCGAGGAACTGTTGCAGCTTCCTACGGCTTGTAGGTTGGGGCCAATCTTTCACCGCCATTGTGCATGCACATGCACAATGGCTGCATTAGCGTTGTTAGAGCACCTTGCAAATGGTGCAATCTGACGTGAGCGTGTTTTCAGGGAACACAAGGATTTACTTTCAAATGAGGATAAGTGCCTCTGAAACCGATTTCGATTATCAAGGCCACTGTTAGTGGAGTTGTGCACTTAACTGCAGTCAGCCCAGAGCGCAATACGGTGAGGAGCCAGGAGGTTGTTGTCAGGATCAGACTAGGCGTGGCACAGAAGGTGGATGGACGCAAACACAAAACTCACAGGGACAGGTGTGATTTGGTGTGATAGTAAAAAGGCTTTATCTCAAAAAGGCAGGCAGGGATTCGGTACACAAGTAGACAGTCAGAGAGGCGGTGGTACAGGCTGCGAACAGGCTAAGGCGAGGTCCAAAAACACGCACTGGTCAAAACACAAGGCAGCAATGGTCATGGGCTGAGGCGAGAGCAAGGTCAAAGGCAGACATGGTCAAAACACTGCAGAGCAAACAAAGCAAAACAAAGGCCTGGAACGTGAACTAGAAAGCACAAACAAACTGGCAGGAGAGTAGAAAGTGAGAGGTTTAAATAACAGGTGCAGTAATTAGGAAAACAAGACACAGGTGTCAGGGAAAGTGCTGGAAGGGGCGTGGTCAGACAAGACAGAGGTGAGGCAGGTGTAGACAGGTGGGCGTGACTAAAAGAAACAGACTCAGTGACTGAAAATCAAACCCCAACCAACTGTGATAAAAACTGAAAACTTAACGCAGAGAAGAAGACAAGAAAAGAGTGCCAACATAAGACAGTGATCAACAAGAAATAAAGGCAGAGACCACACTAGAACGGGACCAACAAGTGGCAACAGTAAAACAGAAAATACAACTAATGACTACCCAGAAAATAAAGGATAAACAGAGCATAAAACCAATGACAAAAGTAATATGCACAGAAAAGAGATACTCAGAACAAAACCAAAACAAGACTTAAGTGACTAAAATACAATGGCCAAATACATATAACTAGGGACTGAAATCATGATAAACAGAAATTAAAGACACATTATCGAAGACCGATACACACGAGTCCAGATAATAACAAGAGCCCAGAATGGGCTGAATCATGACAGTTGTCTGTGCCCACACAGGTGCTGACCACACTGGGAATCCTGGCATCAGGGGCACTCCAGCGTGAGCTTGCTGATCGGTCAGTCAGATTCAGGGTTTTGGCGTACGCCAACTTTTAGTAGAAAGTCCACGCAAGTTGCTTGTACATGAGGCAACCAGCCCAGCACCTCCCAAAAGTCACCATCTGTTTGTCATAGCTTGGTGATATAATCCTCTTAAGAATGATCCTTGCAAACAGCTTTCCCCGCACAGAGAGCAGTGTTACACCTCTCTAGTTCTTGCATTCCAAACAATCCAGTTGCTCTCATTGTGTTCTATATAACAACACTTTATATAGCACCCTCGGGCACATCCTGCAGTGTAATGTGATTACTTTTCATTGCTATGCTGATGACACTCAGTTGTACATGCTGGTAATCTCATACACACAACCTCTTTGTCCAGTACATCACAGAGTGTTGTGTTGTCCACGAGATGCCCTTGCTGAAGCTGATGCAGCACACTGCAGTCTACTTTTGGAATGTACTCCTTCATGATGACGTGATGGATGGATGCTGGCCCCGCATCCCGTAGCATTGGACGACGCCCTGCCAATGACTGCGTGCTCATCTCAATAATGCACTTTGTTTTGATGCTATTCTGATTTTCCTGTCTCCTGAGCTTGGTAAAAACTTTGTAAAAACCTTGTAACTATTAGAATGGCCTCTGTGTCTGGTCATCAGATGGAGTTTGTTGTGCTTGCTCTAGGGGTTGGTAAGGTTAGACATTACTTGTGTGAAGCGCCTTGACACAGCTTTGTTGTGAATTGGGACTGTAAAAATGAAATGAATTGAAATTGAAAAATTGAGCTTGGTTTGTTGATGTTGCAAGGTTTTCAGATCTTAGCAACTGTTAAATAACATGATCTGATAATCATTAACAATAATGGATAAATGTCCAAAAATATCCAAATTTTCCTTTAATGCAAACTAAAACAGTTTGACACAACAAACATGCCAGATGAATAAACTGCAGGAATTGACCCTCAATGCACAGTACGTACAGATATACAAGTACTTCTTTTACTTTGTCACAGCAGGCTGTTCTCCCAACACCATTGCACCACCAATATTTTGCTGAAATAACCTAATGTTGAGCAACTGAAAATCCTGCAGGCAGTAGAAAATGCATGAAAAAAAAGGTAAAATTACCTGAATAAACATATAACTAAGATGGGCAAATATGATGACAAGTGATAAAAGGTTAGTTATGTATTGTCTTCTGCAGAAGCATGATCCTGAGAACATGTTGTGTGGGCCGCTGAAGAGGAGGTACTGCTGGCCCACCACCACCAGAGGGCGCCCTGCCTGGAGTGCGGGCTCCAGGCACCAGAGGGCGCTGCCGCATCATGGGAGTAGCCTGGGTGACAGCTGTCACCCATCACCAGACACAGCTGTTCTACTCAGCACCGAGGTATATCAGGAGGACGGCGTCTCCACCTCAGTGCCGAGATATCGCCTAAGACCAAGGTAGTATTCTCTGCAGTTATACATTGCATCATCAGCTAAGACTGTTAAAACCTTTTCAGGACTGGTGACTACTGAAAACTCATTCTTTGGATAAGTACTCACCTTCCTGCTATACTTTGCCAAGAGGTGGAGGCGGCTTCTCCCCTCTCTGTTACTGGGTGCGTCCATCCACTCCTGTGTGTTGTTGCTCTCTCCTGCCAGCAGTACCGGATCCGACGAGCGGAGGCAGTGGCCACCTGGGAATTCGGGACTTGGCGGTTCCAGTATTTCCAGGGTTCGGTGGCAGAGGAGATCTGGGTGGTTCCGGTTCGACTGAGACAGACGTCTCCTACCTTCGAGCCTGCCCACACGACACCAGCAGATTCGACCCCAAATTGTGTTTGTTGTATTACTCGTGCTTGTTTCAGTAGTAAATCTTGTTATTTACTCTCTCCATTGTCCGTTCATTGCGCCCCCTGTTGTGGGTCCGTGTTCCTACACTTTCACAACAGAACAAGCATTTTCACACTGTGCCAGTCACCAGGAGAGAGCGAAATACAGCACCGAGAGTGTCTGGTCAGCTGGTCACCATAAACATTTGACTTCATGCCCTCTTCAAAAGTTTGGGAAATTTTCAAATTTTAAAAGTGTTTTGTGAATCTTTAAGAAGCATTTAATTGCTTCTTGGCACCACAAATTCCTGTCATATACACTTTGACACATTGTTTTATTTGTTATATAAAATGACAGGTGATATTGCACATCGCCAACATGCACTGAGCACACAATTAGTAGGTAAGAGAATACTCTAAACTATTCTGATCATTTTTATGCATATTTCCCAACTCCAAGCTATATACACCTGAAAGCTTCTTGAATTTAAGCATTCTCAGGTAATGTGTATTTGTGTAATGAGGGAGGGTGTGGCCTAAAGTGATTAACACCTGTGTATGATTAAGCACCTTCTTTACATCAGGCAAAATAGTGTGGAGAAGAAAAGAGGCATATTAACCCTCTGGGGCACAAGAGCATCCTGTCAGTTTTACATACTTTCAATAACACCCCCCAAGATACTTTCTGTTAGTATAATGCCCATGTGCTGGCTATCAAAAGTGTTGTGTGTTGGGGGGGTGTGGCTGGACGTTTTGGTGTTCTTTTCTTTTCTTTGCTCTCCAGGTGGTATGCAAACTGATTTATTGTCTGTGGAGAAGGTGCTGGTAGAAGAGTCCTTCACCCTCATCAACATGATGTGCAGCACCTGTGGATGGTGCTCACGTGCAACCTTAAAGACTTTCAGCTGAAGCAGATAATGAGATGGCGTTCTGCATTTAAGACATGTGTGATTCAAGCAGAATTGCCGGGAACTCGACCTTGTGATGTTCGTTTGTGAGACGCTGAGGACCGCGCCTGGGTTTGACACATCATGCCTGTGAAGGAGGAAGGGTGAGGGACACATGCTGTCAGCACACATCAGAGGTGATTGATTATCTGAATAATTGTTAACAGTAACTTGGTATTTTGTTACGCAGTATATTTGAACTTTGATGAGAGTTGTGCAGCTCGCTTCTCACTGCCGTGGCATGCGGACTGATGATCCTCCACCTGTTGTGATGGCTGCTCATTTACATAAAGCTTGAATTCGGACCTGAATGTGTTGCTGATAGTGTGTGCCTTTTGAAGGATATTAGTTGTAGCTGCTGACTTACCTCACCTTTTCTATCCTTCGCAGAGTCGGTTTGTCGTGTCCACCTGGGGGGTGTTTGGCGGTGAACGTGGGTCCAGAAGCGCCGGGCTTCGATCCTTTTGGAGAGCGTGCCGTCCTTCACTCCGCCAGACCGACGCAGTTTTTGTTTGTACACTTTGTTATGCACCAAAGGGGGAAATAAATTGTTTTGTTATTGGAACCGCTTTCTGGTTGTTTTAGCGCTGGGTTCCGTCAGACGCAGGTCCGCTCCTCAACCCACGTCGACACATAACAAAAAGAACCATATCAAATTTCTGAATGTGACATATACTTGTCTAGAACACCATTTAAATATATAATTTGGATCTAAAGAGGAAAATGTGAATTTGCATTTTTATTCACGTAGACAAAGTGTTATGGTGTTGGTTCACCAAATTCTTCCGAAAAAAAAAAAAATGGAGTGGGAGTGTCCCTGGGAAAACAAGTTGGGCATCAAAGTGGCTAAATTCCAAATAATGCTACTCTGTATTTGCAACTCCGTAACCATGTAGAGCCCTCTGCGTTGTTGCAAATGCCCCCTGATCTCCTCTCCATAGCCTGACATGCTCTCCCAAAAATTATAATTACACATCGAGACGACGTAGACTGCATAGGCTGTGACTGGTCCTCTAACTATATCATTTCCAGAATCTCACTTTTCCAGTTTGACAGTCAATGGCTTTCATGGGATAGTTGGTCAGTCGTCACAAATGCCATGGCACCCTCTACTGTTCTAGTGGTGAATTGCATTGTGTGTAGGTTAATGGCTGCGTCAAAGCGAATGTGTGGAATGTGAATGTGAGTTAAGGAGTAGTAGAAGCAGAAAAAGGCCTTTATACTGTAAAAAATTGTTTGGCTGTGTACGACCAGACTGGTTACAATGAAAGTTTAAGGGCCATTCAGAGTAAATTCATTTTTTCCCTCAAAATTCTACTCAGAACAACCCATAATGACAACATGAAAAAGTTTCTTTGAAATTTTTGCAAAATTATAAAAACAAAACAACAACAACAAAAAATAAGAAATCACATGTGCTTAAGTATTTAAACCCTCTGCTCAATACTTTGTTGATGCACCTTTGGCAGCAATTACAGCCTTAAGTCTTCTTGCATATGATGCTACAAGCTTGGTGCACCTATCTTTGGGTAGTGTTGCCCATTCCTCTTTGCAGAATCTCTCAAGCTCTATCAGGTTGGAGGGGGAGTGTCGGTGCACAGCCATTTTCAGATCTCTCCAGAGATGTTCAATTGGACTCAGGTCTGGGCTCTGGCTGGGCCACTCAAGGACATTCACAGAGTTGAAGCCACTCCTTTCATATCTTGGCTGTGTATTTAGGATTATTGTCCTGCTGAAAGATGAACTGTCGCCCCTGTCTGAAGTCAAGAGGGCTCTGGAGCAGGTTTTCAATCCTGACTCCCAGTCTCCCAGCTGAAAAATATCCCCACATCATGATACCACCACCACACTTCACTGTAAGGATGGTGCCTGGTTTCCTCCAAACATGACGCCTGCCATTCATGCCAAAGACTTCAATCTTTGTCTCATCAGACCAGACAATTTTGTCTTTCATGGTCTGAGACTGGCTTCCGTCTGACCACTCCACCATACAGGCCTGATTGGTGGATTGCTGCAGAGATGGTTGTCCTCCATTGTGTTCTTGGTCACCTCCTTGACTAAGACCCTTCTTCCCTGATTGCTCATTTGAGATGGGCAGCCAGCTCTAGGAAGAGTCCTGGTGGATCTGAACTTCTTCCATTTATGGATGATGGAGGCCAATGTTCTCACTGGGAGCTTCAAAGCAGCAGAAATGTTTCTGTACCCTTCCCCAGATTTGTGCATTGAGACAATCCTGTCTCGGAGGTCTACAGACAATTCCTTTGACTTCATGCTTGGCTTGTGCTCTGACATGCACTGTCAACTGTGGGACTTTATATGTGGACAGGTGGGTGTCTTTCCAAATCATGTCCAAATCTACTGAATTTACCGCAGGTGGACTCCAATTAAGTTGTAGAAACATCTCAAGGATGATCAGTTGAAACAGGATGCACCTGAGCTCAATTTTGAGTTTCATGGCAAAGGCTGTGTATACTTATGTACGTGTTATTTCTTATTTTTTTAATAAATTTGCAAAAATCTAAAAAAAAAAAAAAAAAAAAAAAAAAGACAGGAAAGAAAAAAATAATTTAATCCATTTTGGAATAAGGCTGTAACATAACAAAATGTGGAAAACGTGAAGTGCTGTGAATACTATCCGGATACACTGTAAATGCTCAGAATTATAATAAAATGATTATTAAAAGAAACCTCTTAGATGTAAAGAAGTTGTCTACAAAGACGAAAAGTGGTTGCACAGTTTAATAAATATTACATATGTATCAGGTTTTTGTTATTTTTCAGACAGATTTAATGTCTATTTTAACGGTGTGTTCCTTATTAAAAGCCCACTGAGTGAAGGCGTGGACACACAGACCTTGTAAAACTACTTCATAAATAGCTTTGGGCTTTAAAAGATACCATTCGGTGTACTGTATAGAATATGCACCTCTGAGTCTCATGAGCAAAATGAATGAGCAGGAATGCAATCAGCACAAGACTGCTTTGAGATTAAAGCATGTCCCAACAGGCAGGATAAGCAGTGAACAATTTGACCCCTGAACCCCCAACAATGTTCTCAAATCCCCGTTGTAATTGACTACAAGGCCCTGACAGGTTGTCAGATCCGCGTAGGCCTCCAAGAAAGTCACCGCAAGGGCTCTTCACTTAATGAAATCCTCATCTTTTTTATTGATTTGATTCAGGTACTTTGCAGTTGGGTGCAAAACACAGTTGATTTGGAGTAAGGAATTCAATGCACATTTTTCCATTCACTTGGAAGATGACAACTTGCACTTCTACCCTACGAGCAGGGAATTAATAGGACAGTGTGACACAGAAATAATGGCTCCTGAAATCTGAAGGATCTATCAATAAAGCCAAGCATGTTTTTTTTTTATCTAGAGTGGGTGCAATCTCTGATAACATCCCTCATGCTGTGAAGTGGAATTTGATCATGTTCAGTCGATGAAATGTCAAATTATATATTGAACTGATGTCTTGTGGTATTTAGTTGAGACAGGTGTTAAGGCCTTTGATATGTCATCTGCAAAAAAGATCAAATCTATGTTGACGATTCCCTTGTGCCTTCTGGTAAACAATAGCTGAAACTTTACAGATGTCTGTGGCTGTGACTGGACAAACTGTGCAAAGTGCAGCTGTTGTCTGTTGCTTCTGTGCTTCATGGTGGAGTGGACGAAGACGTGATGTCTTGAGAGTTGTCGACGCTGTCTTGGTGGCGTCGCTCATTCATTTACTTTTTTGCACAGTCACTCAGCTTTTGAGAACAATCTACTCCCAACAGATTTACCGTAGAGTACCACATTGTTTGCATTTCTGAATGACTGATGTCGATGAAGTCCAAAACATATTCGGTGACTTGTTAAACTTCATGGATCCATCCCCTGACATGTCTCAAGAATACTGGTTGTAAAAGTGTTTATTTGTACTAACAATAATCCTCTCTCATCTTCAAGCACTTATCCTGGATCGGATCTGGTGATAATCCTTTTAATTATTTTATCTAATTAGTTATGGCCCCTGAAAATCAAGGCACTATATATACAAATGCTATCATGACTAAATGGTTAATGATAAGAAGAGAGAAGATGAAACATTACTGAGCATACGCTGGGGAAATTCACTGGTTATAGCACCCTCATGAGAAAAGAGGTCATCATGGCAATCCCTCTGGTGAGGAACGTGGCCTGTTGGTTGATTCCCAGATGGGATGGTGGACACTAAGATGACTTCAGGAGGCACAATCTTGATGAGCACACTTGCTGCAGGAAGCTTCTGCCAGTCAGGATCTTGCTCTCTCTCCTTCCTCTTTCTCCTGCGTATTTGTCTGCATTTTTTCAAAGACCTCCACTCCCGTGTGGCTCAGTCCCATGCTTGTTCTTCCCAGGTCTTCCAGTCAATGCAGCTGCTGGGGGTAGAAGATCTGCTTGGGAGGTTGGCTGTCATCCATCCTAACGATGTGACCCACCCACCAAGGCTGGTTCTTGAGGATGACACAAATGATGCTCTGGAGCTTGGCTTTAGCTGGGACACTGATGTTGGTATGGCAGTCTTCCCACTGGATGCAGAGGAAACTCCTCACGCAGTGTTTATGGAAATACTCATGGATCTTCAGATGGTGGTGGTCAGTGGTCAGTGGTCCAGGTCTCAGATTTGTACAGCAAGTTTAGCAACACAACAACATTGTCAACAACATTGTCAACAAGGATTTTTGTGCAAAGCCAGCCTAAGGCAGTTCCTGCACAGTGGTGGCTCCAGAGATAGTTTTCTGCAGGTGGTATGGGGGAGCTTGGCATTTTTATGAGGGTGCTATGGGCTCACATGTCATGACGGCTCTCTGTTACACCTCTGCCACATTCACGAGTATGCATACACATAGCCACATTCTGATCTGCGACAGTCACTAATGAAATACAGAATGACCAAAATCACACACAAACCTAGGCTACTGTTCAATACAAATATCCACAGACCTACACATGTAGTCTATAGCCTCAGGGAAAAAAAATGCCAACAGCAGGCAGAGGAAAAAACCTTTCACCTACCATTGATGTTTTCATTGTTGTTGTGGTTAAGAGCAAAAAGCATCAATGATTTGGTTGCTGTCCAGAGGCCGTGTTCCCTGAGCGTTAAATGCCAGGAGTGACACCGGGTCACTGGTTTGTCTGTGCCTACTGCTGTTCCTCAGGTAGTTCTTTAGGTGACACAGACGTCACTTCTTTCCAGTTCCACTCATGGATATTTGGGCAGCAAAAGCACTTCGAACCATTTCAGCAATTTGAATCTACACTCACTGCAGTATGACGTCATCATTGATGCTGGAAAACTCTTCCATGCCATTATCTCCTTTAGGCTTGACTACTGTAACTCCCTGCTCTGGAAAAAACTTTCAAAGGCTCCAATACATTCAAAACAGTGCTGCTAGAATTCTGATGAGATTACGTAAACAGGAGCACATTACACCTATTCTCCATACCTTCACTGGCTACCCATCACCTACAGAATCCATTTTAAGATTGCTTTTATCACCTACTAACGCATCCATGGGAGACAGGGCCTTCTGTTCAGCTGTCCATCAAATTTGGAACTCCCTCCCTGACCATCTCAGGGCTCCACAAACTGTGGAAGTTTTTAAAAAAGCCTCCAGACATGCCTGTTTAGACAGGCCTCAATAATTTGAATCTGTTGCATCTTAGTCTTTTTATTCTATTTTGTTATTTTATTTTGGTTTTATCTTAAGATTTTCTGTTTTTATTCTCTTATTTATCCTTGGGTTTTTTTTTCCTGTAGCACTTTGAGATTTTTATTAATGAAAAGTGCATTAAAATAAAACTTATAACTTATAAACTTATTACTATCATGAGATTGTTTAACGTGATGTCACTGAACATCATGTTACACTCATTTTGTGGAAAACAATCATTTCTGTTGATGAATGTTTATTTTCTTTTATGAGTGAAATATTTATCTAATCACATGAATCTGAAAATGCCAGAAGTGTCTTACTGTGGAAAACTGAAAGGATGATGTCATCGCCCTGCCTCTGTTATATGTTGTTAACAGTGTAATTTAACAGTCTAATTTAGCATATTATTGTTTTTTTCTTTGTGTTGGTGAGACAAAGTGCTGGCGTCCTCCAGCTCAGTCTGAGAAACTCACCCAGAGCAGAACAATAAGACGCTGAGGGGCTTCTTTAAAAACTCTTAACCCCCCCAACAAGTAACTTCCATCATAATGAATTAACACATTTCCAGACGTCATATTCCAAAACAAGGGTGTCATGTGTGGAACAGTTTTCATCTGTGATGATGAATTATGGCAACAGGTCAGATTAAAAGACGTTATTTAATCCGTGAGCCGGCTTCTAAAGTTGTAGCTTTCATTGCTAAATTGATTAGCTCCACGTCTTCTTCCCCATTTTTTGTAGAAGCGTTACAGCGCCACATACAGGCCTGGTATGTGTACTACAGCATTTTCAAGTGGTTTCACTGGATCTGTGAGAATGGAGATATTTCTTGAATGGAACAGTTTTTGAAAATGATGAAGAAAAAGATTGTATAGGAGAAGTTCAGTTTCATTGTAGGCAAGGCCTTAAAAACATGGGATGAAATTAAATTCATTTCAATTTCAATTTTTTATTTATATAGCACTAAATCACAACAGAGTTGCCTCAAGGCGCTTCACACAAGTCAGGTCTAACCTTACTAACCTCCAGAGCAGCAGTGGTAAGGAAAAACTCCCTCTGAGGAAGAAACCTCAAGCAGACCAGACTCAAAGGGGTGACCCTCTGCTTGGGCCATGCTACAGACAATAATTACGGAACAATTCACAAAACGAATATACAGGAAATGCTATTGGTGCACAGGACAGGAGGGATGCAGCGATGCAAATTAAAATAATAAATGAGGAATTATTTTCTTGGGGGTGCTATGGGTGTGGTATGGTTTGGCAGAGATGTCATCGTGTAGAAGCCTCAGGATCTTGATGAATTTCTCCGGACAGCCTGTTTCGCTAAGGATCTTCCACAGAAGTGGGTGTGGCACACTGTCAAACAGCTTTGTCAAGTCAATGAAGGTGAAGTACAATGGTTTCTTGTTACTTTAAACACTTTTCTTGCAACTGTCGAGCATTAAAGATCATGTCTGTTGTCCCTCTTGATGGTTGAAAGCCACTCTGGGTTTTAGGAAAGATGTTTTCTGCTGGTGGTCTCCAACGGTTGTTGGCAAACTGTTGCTAAAGTAGATGAGTTTAAATGGAGAGTGTGGATGAGAGTTATGGAACGATGTTTCAGGTGATGTTATAGATCTGAATTTGAGGTAATACCATCATGAAATGTACTATACGTGGTCTGTCCATAAATTAACGGTCCTTTTTATTTTTTTAAAAAACTATATGGATTTCATTCATATGTTTTTACGTCAGACATGCTTGAACCCTCGTGCGCATGCGTGAATTTTTCCACGCCTGTCGGTGATGTCATTCGCCTGTGAGCACACCTTGTGGAAGGAGTGGTCCCGCCCCCTCGTCAGATTTTCATTGTCTGGAAATGGCGGAATACAAAGGACTTTTTTTCCATCAGAATTTTTTCAGAAGCTGTTAGAGACTGGCACCTAGAAACCATTCGAAAAATGTATCTGGCTTTCAGTAAAAATTTTACGGGCTTCACAGAGAATAAGGACTTTAACTACAGCTTTAAGGACCCCTTTAAGGACGGTCGGTGCGCCGCGCTGCGAGCTGCGATGATGCGGCACAAACCACTGGATCATTTCTAAGCTGATGGCTCTGTGGATACGAGACCGTCGTGTGCTCTTTCTCTGGTTATCACAAGACCTGGACATCAGCCATTTTCTGGCAGATTTCACTTTTAACAAGAGATTTTGTCATGGAAAGCCGCGCGGAGGCTTCACGCGTCACGACCGATTCGCTGATGAAGCGAGACAAAGGAACACCTCCGTTTCGGAGTGTTAGAGGACAAGTTGGGACATGTCTATCTCGGCTTTCAGTGCTTACCAGTCGAGTGAGTATAAAAGAACTTGTGCTCACAGGCGAATGACGTCACCGACAGGCGTGGAAAAACTCACGCATGCGCACGAGGGTTCAAGCATGTCTGACGTAAAAACATATGAATGAAATCCATATAGTTTTTTAAAAAGGTACGATACTTTATGGACAGACCTTGTATTTCATAAAATTATCACAAACTATTAAATCACTTTTCATGATGTCATCACATTTTTGCAGTGTGATTGGGTTGTTAAAATGAGAGCATATTCATGGACTGTGACTGTCAGTGGTATGGCACCTACTCTGCCTCAGTTAGAAAACACTGTAGTGAGTACTGAAAACTGGCCAGTACATCACTGTCACCTAATTATCCCACATCAAGGACACTGGTAATAAGAGATGCCTGCAGATAGTGCAGGGTATCATTAAGAACATCCCTCACCCCAGTTGCGGACAGTTTAACTTCCTGCCCTCTGCTTTGGATTGCAGAAGAGTTCGCCACGGCACTAGCCAGCTGAGGATAAGTTTTATTCCCATGACATTTACAGATCCTAACAAAAACTCAATCTCCCTTAAAATGTGAAATACTCCAACCACCCAGGCAGACAAACCAGTCCATCCGTGACTTGAAAGTAGCCATCTATCTGCCACAGTCAGGTGGCATTTTCCAGTTATGGTCCCAAACACTGAGGAACCTGTGTGGTGTCATGCACAGACAATTGTGCCACATGGCCAAAATTTTGTAGTTTACATTTTCTCACAAAGCAAATAATACTCCAAATCAGAGTCTCTTGGGCAGCACATTGGCTCAGTGGTTAGCGTGCATGCTTCACAGCAAGAACATCCTGCTTGTTTCCACCCATGCCCAGTTGCTTTCTTGAATCTTCTCTCCATGTCTGCGCTGGTTTCCACCAGGTACTCCAGTTTCCTCCTACTGTCAAAAACATGTACATTATGGGCTGCAGCTTTCTCTGCCCTTGACCAAGAGAGGGAATCTACATCTGGAGTTGGTCTCCAGGTGGTGGACTGTGGCTAGCCACTGCTCAGAGTGTTGGATTGTGTCTTGCTGTAATTAGGATTGGCTAAATGCAGAGGACAAATTTTATTGTATGTATTCATGTATGTATGTTACCAGTCATTCCTGCAGTGCCCTTCTTCATCAAGACCTGATGGCTCAAGCATCCAAGTCTTACAACAATACAGTAAGACAGGAAGCACCAGAACCCTAAAGTCCTGGATTGTTCTTCTTCTTACAAATGTATCAGCATCGCTAAACACCTCTAACCAGTGACCATATGACTCCATGAGCTCTTCCAAGGCATTTCTTGATCTCAGTGGTTGAGGACCCACAGAACCCATGAAAGTCACTGCCAAGATAAGTGAATGCCTCTGCAAATTGAACACCTTCACCACATGGAGGTACACTCCTGTCTCCTGATGGCTGTGTCCAGGAAGTCATTGAAAGACTGGATCTTATTCTTGATCCAGGACAATTGCAAACACAGACACACGACTCCTCACTCAGCTGAACTTCAACCATATTATACTCTAATGACGCATACACACACAGAGTAAATAACTGTCATTACGCAGATTCTTCTACCATCTTGTGCGGCTGTTCATTAACAAGCCCCTGTGATGTCATCATTCCTTTGTAGATTGCATCACTAAGTCTTAAATTTGCACTTCTCAGCATGTCATAGCTTTTCCTACACATTAATCAACTGACTGTTGTGAATCACTGTAATTTAGTCCAATTGCCACCTTTTACCACGTACTCTGTTTGCCTTCATGAAAACTGGCTGACAGAAAGCTGTTCTCTCTAAAATGCACAGTAACGGTCAGATCTGTGTGTGTTTGGACTGTGGGAGCCATACAAACCAAACACATATATTTGGAGAATCTCCACACAAAGGCCCCAACTGGAGTCAAACAGACAACTTTACAATTGGAAATCAAAATTTGTAAAGCCAGGAGAAGCAAGAGGTTGAATGAAGGACCAAGTGCAAACCTTTAAGTTGACTGTTCAAATGGTCCACAAACAAATTGGAAAAACATTTGCCTTTTGAAAGGACTATTATTCCCTGTGGCTTTAAGGTCCTGGAATGTGTGATTTAGTTGGTGTTAACAGTTTCATAGAAGATAAAAATAATTGAGCAGTTTTAATTGGAATAATTATTGGGAATTTTTCAGTCGGGCTTTAACTTTTAAGGAGCAGACCTTAAAATGAAAACAGTGTAACAAGCTCTTAACCAAATAAGATCTTTAGGAGCCAGCCGCAATGTGCAAAATCAGTTGTCTACTTTTATATTTTCAAGTTTTCAATTGCTAAAGGCCCCTTCACACATAACACGAAAGACGTAGAAACCGGAAGAAAATCCGTGAACCAAATACAAAATGGGAGACCACAAAACATTCCACCTGCTGTCATGAGAGACACATGGTCTCACAGTGCACAACACACTGGCAACAGATTATAGTTTTGTGTGCGTACGAGGGTGCATGAAACACAGTGCGAGCAGCTGGAACGTGTTGCACCACATCACGCCGCTGTTGTGAAGAAAAAAACAAAACACCAGCTATAACAAGTTGCACCACATCACGCCTCTGCTGTGGACAAAACAACATAAAACCACACACCATAAAAAACACTGCATTTTACTGAATCCCTCTTACTGAGCAGACAATACAAGTACGAACCGTCTATTTCTCTGTAGATGACCCATGGTCATAGACGTACAGTAATGGAATGGCATGAATGAAGCAGTGCGCTCTGATCATATCCACATTTGCTGGTCCAGCGTGTCCTGTGGGCGGTGCACCACAAGACAGACACCACATCATGTGGAACAGAGCTCACGTGGGTGACGTGACATTCAGATCTCCCGCTGCATGTTATGATCTGATGGTCCGTTTCACCTGGGATAGCCTGTCAATGTGCGCGCCCTGTGCTTGCTTGCTGCAGCCCGTCGCAACAGCGATATATGTGTTTATGTATGTCCATGTGAGAATAGCAAGCAGACACACACGCGTCACCGTGGAGAGTTGTTAGGTCATGTCCGTCAAAGCACTGTACGTGTTCTCCAGCCGTGACATCCAGAACCGGAGATCTCAACAACCGCTGCTGTTGGGGGCCACGCCCCCTGTCCATTCACCGCACACACCATCATGCCACTCTCTGTTTCTGTGTTATCTGCTCATTTGTTTAAGTTATTTGTTATGTAATCGTGTATCGTAGTGAGTGTAGTACTCGTGAATCGTGTATGTAGTGAGTGTAGTACTTATTAATATACCTGTCCTGGTGGTGGTCTTTGTTTTTAATGTGACACGTCGTGTGCACCGAGCTGTCATTTGCAGCAGTCAGTGAGTCTCTGGTCAGCGGTCATCTGGGAGGCGGCTCGCTGTGCTGTGTGCACTCAGACGTGGCTGGCCACTCCCCAGCTATACATACATATCAGCAGTTCATGCAAGTGTCTTTCTGCCTCTGGTGTGCGCGAATACTTGTAGCGACAGGTGTATGAGCCGCTGGAGGTGGCTGTGATTTTTCATGAATCGCATGCAATTCCTCCTTTGTGCGCTCGTCGGCTTCAGTCGTGTCATGTGTGAAGGGGCTCTAAATTCAATTCAGTTTCAATTCTATGAGTATGTCCTGAGAAGGTTTCCTGCTTTTAACATGACTTTAGTCCAACACAGCTCATTTAAGAATTCTGCAATATACTAACTCCCTTTGGCTTCTCCCTTGTTTTCACTCAGGGTCACCACAGCAGATCTGAAGTAGATCTTCATGTTGATTTTTCAAGGATAGCACTCCAAACCAAATTTGGTATGATTTATTTGACAAACATTTCAAACAGAGCACTTCCTCAGTGTATAAACCACTTCACTGTAATTTGTCACAGGTGAGTGGGCTATCAACTAAACAAGGAACTAAACTAATAAACCTGTTAAGCTCTCAGACATTAAAACAATATGAACAACAGATAAATCAATTATTAGCGCTATTTTTTATTGGGTTTGTAATTTGACCATGAGGTCATACAATATTGTCCAGTATATATGCTCACCAGTCACTTTATTAGGTAGACCTGTTCAATTGCTTGTTAACACAAATAGTTAATCAGCCAATCACATGGCAACAACTCTGTCATTTTTACAAAGGGAAAATATCACAAATATCTTTTAGTTTTAAAGTAATGCACTAATTCTGAAGGTCTGGTTCCACACCCACATTATGACAAATGTGGTGTGGAATCAATTTGCTTAGTGGGGAAATTAGTGTAGAAAATCCACTATGGTGATAGTGCAGTTTATCTGCCAGAGGGGGAAATTCAACAAATTGAGACTGTGGCCTGCTTCTGTCAACATGTCCATAAAAATCATAGAGGGATATGCTTTGCAAACTTAATACCCGCTATTACATTGGATGATGTTGAAATTGAGGATGGCCCAATGGTTGTTCCAGCAATATCAAAGATTTTGTGTCTGCTACCTACAACTCGCATGGAATGTCTCAAACCTGAACCTACTTCTAGGCATCTTATATATTCTACTCTGGAACCCCACCTAAATCCAAACAGTCCAATTGTCAACCCCATTGAGGTCCTTAGTCTGGGTCTCATTAACATAAGATCGCTATCCTCAAAATCATTGTTGATTAATGATCTAATTATTGATCATCACTTAGATATGATTGGGTTATGTGAAACCTGGCTTAAACCTACAGCTTTCTTCCCCTTAAATGAGGCCTGCCCACCAGCATATAAGTTTAGTCACATCCCTCGTAATGTGAAGCAAGGCAGGGGTGTTGCTCTTATTTATAAATCTAGGTTTCTTAGACTATATTTATCTAGTCGTTCTCAATGTGTCTTGTATAATGGCACTACCTCTGACCTTGCTGACATGAGATTTGGGGTTCCACAGGGATCTGTTTTAGGCCCCTTGCTTTTCTCCCTCTATGTGGCACCCCTTGGGCATATACTGCGGAGTTTTGGGACTGCCTTTCATTGTTATGCTGATGATGCTCAGTTGTACATGCTGATAACTGCAGGAAATCTCACTCCCATAAAATCCTTGGAGGACTGTCTTCTATCAGTGAGAAGTTGGATGTCTAATAACTTCCTACTTTTAAACTTTGATAAGACTGAAATTATGGTTCTTGGTCCAGCGAGACATCGGCATCAGTTTGACTAGCTGGCGCTCAGCCTGGGTTCGTGTGTCATACATCATATGGACAAAATGAGGAACCTTGGGGTAATCTTTGATCCCACATTGTCTTTTGACCTCCACATCAGGGATGTTACTAGGACTGCTTTTTTCCATCTGAGAAATATAGCGAGGATCCGCCCCATCCTGTCCATGGCTGATGCTGAGACCCTGATTCATGCTTTTGTTTCTTCTAGGCTAGATTATTGTAATGTTCTATTTTCAGGGTTACCGCAGTCCAGCATCAGGGGTCTTCAGCTGGTTCAGAACGCTGCCAGACTTCTGACACGTAGCAAAAGGTCTGAACATATCACACCCATTTTGGCATCTCTGCACTGGCTCCCTGTCTCTGTAAGAGCAGATTTTAAGGTTTTGCTATATTCATGGACTGGCGCCATCTTATCTGGCTGAGCTGGTGGAACTCTACGTGCCGGCCGAGGCTTTGCGGTCGCAGGATGCGGGACTTCTCTGTGTTCCCATAGTGAAGAAGAAGTCAGCAGGTCAAAGAGCCTTTTCATATCGTGCACCCACCCTGTGGAACAGTCTTCCTGCGACCGTGAGGCAGTCAGAGTCCGTGGACATTTTTAAGTCAAGACTGAAAATCTATTTTTATTCTATTTCTTATGAATAGTTTTTATTTTTATATGTTTTATTCTTTTACTTCTGCTTTTATTCAAGTATTTGAATTTTTTTATTCATTTTTTAATTATTTATTAAATTTTATGTTGCCTTGTTTTATGTAAGGTGCCTTGAGATGGCTTTTGCTGTGTTTTGGCGCATTATAAGCTAATTAAATTAAATTAAAATTAGGTTTAGCTTATTAGCTGTTGGGGATCACAAATATAACTCATTTGAGCATCTAATTCTCCGCTTTGCTCAGGATATTACGGATTGCCAAGGTCAGAAGAATAAAAATCAGCGGTATTACTTTGTCACTGTATATAGGCCCATATTCTGAATTCTTAGATGAATTTGGTGCATTCATTTCTCACTTGTCAACTAGTGCAGATAACATTCTGATCATTGGTGAGTTTAATGTTCATATAAAAAAGACTTCTGATCCCTTCTGAAAATCATTCATGGAAATTATTGATGCTTTAGGATTTCGGCAATGCATTCAGGACTCGACCCACATTAGTGGAAATAACCTGGATTTGGTTCTCGCACGTGGTATTGCTGTCACGAATACTGACATCATACCTCTTACATCAGAGGTCGCTGATCACTCACTTATTAAGTTTACAGTTTCACTGCTATGTTTTGTTGAACAACAACCTTATATGGGTGATTCTTAGACTACAGGCACTTATTATGTCCTTTGATCATATTCATATATGATCAAAAAACATATATCATCATAAAACAGAAAAAACGGGAAAATTCACACTTTTATAGTTATCTTTACAATGAAAGTGTGTTAAGAAATTTGTTCTAGTAGTCTATGATGACTTTTTCACCTTTTTTCAGCATCATTATATGCAAATATTGCCGTTTTGTGCTTGTCCTACACCCAGACTTTTGATATTCAATGATAAAAATGAATGGTAAAGAAATGTTTTTTCTAATGTTTTAAAATATCTCTGAATAAAATATCAGTAAAATAATCAAAACATAATTGGGGTATTCAATGTCATACAACTGTTGTGATTTTTTTAAACAAAATGTAGTTGTCCCAACTATTGCCGTAATTTCCACCACAACACTGTAATGTAACTTTAAATAGTTTGTATGAAAGATTGTTTGGATAGTTTCTATGGAGATAAACAGTGACATCAGAGCACATGTATATAGCGCCAAATCACAACAAACAGTTGCCCCAAGGCGCTTTATATTGTAAGGCAATGGTGTGGTGGAAATTACATTTACAAGGCCAATAGTGCCCATAGTTAAAGAATCACCCATATATCACTACGGTGATGCATCAACTCCTCAACTAAGACTGAACTCAAAGCTAGACTGCCTGATGTCTTGGCTTCACATTTGGCAAATACCCAATCAATAGACAGTCTTGTGGATAGTTTAAACTCAGCCCTCAAAACTACACTCGACATGATTGCGCCACCTTTGTTAAAATTGCGCTCCCCCCAAACACAGTCCCCTTGGTTCAATGATTACCTGTGTGACCTCAAGCATAAGGCTAGAGGTCTAGAACAGAAATGGCGCCATTCAAAATTAGAAGTATTCCACCTTGTGTGGCATGAAGCTATCTTAGACTATAATCATGCATTACTGGCTACAAAGCGGACCTATTACTCTGATTTGATCAACAAAAACAAGCATAACTCAGAGTTCTTGTTTGACACAGTGGCAGCACTTATTCATGGACAACCACCTGTAGTTCACTCTCATTTTACAGCACAAGATTTCACATTTCTCCATGTAATGTGGAGTTGCGTCAGGAAGGGCATCCGGCGTAAAACCTGTGCCAAATCAACATGCAGATCCACCTTGGATTTGCTGTGGCGACCCCGAGTGCAAACAAGGGAGCAGCCGAAGGGACTTACTTTATTTTGAGAAGAAAATCAAAGAAATTAGGTTAAACATATCCCAGCATACCGTAACCCAGTCACTCCACCCTTCTATTAAGGTGGATGCCATTACTGAGGTATTACCTAGATTTACAGAAGTTGATAGTATCTCTCTAGGCAGGCTGCTGAAATTCTTAACATCAACAAAAAGCACTATCTGTTTATTTGATCCTATACCAACAAAACTGTTTAAGGACCTGTGGCCCACTCTTCGGCCGACTGTGCTGGAAATTATTAATCTTTCTTTAACTTCAGGATCTTTCTTTAACTTCTGTTTCTAAATGTTTCACATCTGCAGTGATTGACTAACTCAACTGAACTATTGAACACAATAAATCAATAACACTAACCACACTATTAAACTAACATGAAACACATTAACAACACTTAAAACTCTCAAAACCCTGTACTCCCATGATGCACTGCAGCATAACAGTTCACAGTCTTAGCAACCGGCCGGCGATTGCTACAATATATTTAAATGTTCCAAAGACTTTTATTTTAAAAATATTACAAAGGAACACCTCATGAACACCTTGTCAACCAAAAGACAAGTAAAAACAGGAAAAAATGCATTAAAACTGTACTGTAAAAAAATGTGACAAATGTTTACTAAAAAAGGCAACAAAGTGACATAATATAACTGAACAGATTTTAAGTTCTACAATTTTGTTTAAAAAGTATTTAATACATTAACTAAACCTAAACAAAAAACTTAAGTGCATGTTAAAAAAAGCAACAGTTGAAATGTGTTTGATTTAATAATAGCACACCAAATGATGAGTTATATTGCCAAAAAATAACTTCAGTTTAGCTAACGTGTTCTCACTGGACCACTCTTTGGGCTAAACTAATTTCCAGAAAGTTATCAACAAATAACTAACTTGAAGCCTACATTCCACTTTCTTTAAGTCAGTGTTTCTTTCAAAAACCCACAGCCAAGTGTACACTGCGTACAGCGGAGAGAAAAAAAAGAAGCAGCACTTAAACACTAAGCTATTTTCAGTGAACCGTCTTTTGACCAGAAAGTTATGTGTTGCTCTCAAAATCCACAGGTTTTGAATTTGAGCACAGCAAGCCATGAGCGGAAGCAGCAGGATGAGTGGAGTCTTCACACTTGCCATGGTTGCTAGGTAGAATTTAAAATGGGCCCCTCCCCTCCCTTACAGAAACTTGAGACAAAAAGTTAACTCTGCTTAACATGATCATTGCACCGAAAATTTCAGTTGAATAATGCAATCTACTAATTTAGTTTAGTAATGAGAATGCTTTTTTACAAAACACGAAAGAATAATTAATGATAACACAGAAATTTAAGTTAAAACAAAATCTGGGTTAAGAGTGTCCTTCCATTTGAGAAATATAGTGAAGATTCGTTCCATCCTGTCTGTGGCTGATGCTGAGACCCTGATCCATGCATTTATCTCTTCTTGATTGGACTACTGCAATGTTTTATTTTCTGATTTACCGAAGTTCAGCATTAGGGCTCTCCAACTGGTTCAAAATGCTGCAGCCAGACTTTTGACACGAAGCAGAAAGTTCGACCACATTATACCCATTTTGCCATCCCTTCACTGGCTTCCTGTCCCAGTGAGATCAGATTTTAAGGTTCTGCTAGTAGTGTATAAAATTGTTCATGGACTGGCACCTCCCTACCTAGCTGACCTAATTAAACCCTACGTACCAGCCCAGGCTTTGCGTTCTCAGAATGCAGGACTTCTTTGTGTCCCTAGGGTAAATAAGAAGTCTGCGGGTCTCTTATCGTGCCCCTGTTCTGTGGAATGATCTCCCTGCATCAATAAAACAGTCAGATTCTGTGGAGACTTTCAAGTCCAGACTTAAGATGCACTTATTTTCCCTTTCGTATGGCTAGCATACTGGCACAGTATAGTTCTACGCTTTTTACTCTTATTTTATTTTATTAGGAAACGCACCGTGCCGCAGCCTCAACTTTACCTAAATTCTGGATCTTTTAGTGAAGCTCAGGGCTCGTGGCTGGCGATCACCTTAGTATTTCCTGTTTTTGTTGTTGTTTAATGCTGACAAATTATATTGTGTTTCTTGTCTTTCTGATGCTAGATTCTGTTTTTTCTCTCTGTTTAAGGTGCAGCTCCATCTAGAGATGCTTGTGGTATTTGTGCTGGCAACCCTCCTGTCCTGTGCCTCAACAGCTTTACCTGTATATTTGTTTTGTGAATTGTTCTGTAATTCATGTCCAGGGTCGGACTGGGAACAAATTTCGGCCCTGGCATTTTGCCTCTGGACCAGCCCACTATTGGCTCAACGAATCCACCCCCAAACACGCACACCCACCCGTCCATACTGAATCCCCAATGAACAAATACTATACACCTAAACACCATGAACACACACCTAAACACACACTTTCACTGTCATTTCACCTTGATCATAGTACAAAACGGAAGCAAAAACACACAAGCGGAAAAAAAGCTTTTGTGTCTCCAAAGTGTGTGTGTGTGAGTGAGTGATAGGTAATGTGTGTGTGTGTGTGTGAGAGAGAGAGAAAGGTTGTGTGTGTGTGTGTGTGTGTGTGAGAGAGAGAGAGAAAGGTAATGTGTGTGTGTGTGTGTGTTTAGTCCCCCATACCTTTGTGAAAGAATTCTCTTGAGAGGAAAAGGCTAAGCAGAGTGAACAAAACGCAGTCCGTGTGATGTCGTTATAAGTTAGCCACGAACGTTCAGTGCCATTTCTCCAACACAACCACTTATTAAAGGTCTTTTTGTGTTCGGTGTTGGGTGTTTTTCAAAAAATAAAGACAGCTCGTTTCGGTTCGGGCGGCTGAAATAATCCATAACGGGCTTGGCCTCAGACGTAGCTGAAGGGACATTGACAGTAGAAGCACTAGCATGATGAACTTCAGGTTCTGTCATCTCCTGTGCGTCCTTTCCCACGACCTGCTCACTGGACACGGAATCCTCTGATTCGGACCCAACACAGACATCAATTGGCTTTGAGCCTGGACTAACCTCTCCAGTAAAGTTGTCCTCATTTTCGCCCGTTGAAGTTGCATTTTCACCCATTGTAGTAGGGACAGGAGCACTAGCAGCAACGCTAGAAGTAGTACTGGCCACAGCAAACAAATTATCTATTTTAAAACACCCGGAAGCCTCAGCTTGTAGAGCTTTCTGGTTTTTGTCCCGAATCGTCTCCGCTCCCCCCTTCCTCTTTTTGCCACCTCTTTCCATGATTTATCTAGTGAAAATATATGCGCGACATGCATCCGTGTTCCCAAGGACCTGCACCACTCATCACATCAGCAGGGTTGCCAGATGTGACTGACTGATGATTTCCAGCCCAAAACAATGCTCAAAAACCGCCTGGATGCACTAAATCTCAGTTTAAAAAAGAAAAAGAAAATTACACCATATTCCAACCGTCACAAAGATGTTTACTACAAGTAAAGGGTATATAAACTGCACGTACATCCCTATCAATTAATAGTAAAAGTTAAACCTCAATAACGGTTTTTTGAGTTGTCACTACCTACTCGCAGTTACAAAGCAGAGAACGGGGCCGGCGTGAACTTGGGAGGGCCGGCCCACACACGTCTAAAGATGCAGCGGCCCACCGGGCAAATGCCCAAAATCACAGATTACCAGTCCGAGCCAGTTTATGTCTGTAGCATGGCCCGAGCAGAGGGTCACCCCTTTGAGTCTGGTCTGCTTGAGGTTTCTTCCTCAGAGGGAGTTTTTCCTTACCACTGTTGCTTTGGGGGTTAGGAAGGTTAGACCTTACTTGTGTGAAGCGCCTTGAGGCAACTGTGTTGTGATTTGGTGCTATATAAATGAAAATAAGTTTAAAAATTGAAATGTTTGAGCATTAAAACTCACAAATGCCAAAAGGCATTGTGTGAAAATGAGCCTCCTCATCACTGCCTGGTTCGTTTATTTATTTGTTTAAAAAAAACAAAAAAATTTGTGTGTTGGTTTTTACAAATAAATGTATATTTGTAAATATGTCATTTTTTTCATTTGCCAAAAAAAAAAAAAAAAAGGCATTTGCAACCTGAAAATTCTGTTTGTTAAGTGTGACTCAGCTCAATGAATAGCATTTTGGGTCAAAAATCCATAGAGCACTGCCATCTACTGGATTGGGAATGTGAATAGCATCCAGCTGTCACAGAGTCGCTATTCGACAGAGTTGACGTTCATATCAATAAACCGTCTGGAATTGCTTTGGTTTTTAAATCAAAACCATAATTGAAAACTGTTCTTCATTTGATGTGTTCTGCCACACGTCTGGGGCACTGTATGTTGAATGTAAATGTCTCTTCCTTACAGCAGTGGGCAGAGCACACAAAGACAGAAACACTAACTCATTGTTTGTGTTGGGTTTGTGATCGTCTTTGAGTCTACTCATCAGTGCGTTGAAGTGTCGGTGGTTCTTAAACTCAAAAGTGTCATCAGTAGCTGACAGTGTACCAGACTCAATACCAAAAGTTAGCAGTTAGCTGTAGCTACTGCAAAAAATGTTTTAGCGGTTTACCGGTTTAGCGTTATAAAGCTTAACTTTTCAGTTAGCGGATTAGCGGTTATCAAAGCTAACTTTTTGGTCAGCTGTGCCCACAACTGGGTTGGAGTGATAGATAGATAGATAGATAGATAGATAGATAGATAGATAGATAGATAGATAGATAGATAGATAGATAGATAGATAGATAGATAGATAGATAGATAGATAGATAGATAGATAGATAGATAGATAGATAGATAGAAGCAGAAAAGACATTGGCATTAGTGCAACATAAGGAACAACAAGGACAGGCAGGACAGAACATAATGGACATTGGGCCTCATCTATTACCCTTGCGCACTTGTGCTGTAAA
Organism: Thalassophryne amazonica; assembly: GCF_902500255.1. Taxonomy (NCBI): domain Eukaryota; kingdom Metazoa; phylum Chordata; class Actinopteri; order Batrachoidiformes; family Batrachoididae; genus Thalassophryne; species Thalassophryne amazonica. The sequence goes on along the minus strand of NC_047111.1, from coordinate 27,068,546 downwards.
TTTACGGTGTAAATTTGAAGTACACCAAAGTTGCCATGACATGTATCAAGCAGTGCGCACCTGCCCATTTCCGGCATACGCCTGACGTGACCTTGATAAATGCGGCGGGTGAAAACAATCGTAATTATAATAAACACGCCCATAAATATTCAGACTCCGCTTCAGACACACCCTCATTTTACGACATGGAAGCCAGGAAGACGGCAAAGAAAAAGAACTCCACCAATCACGACGTGTGCCAATAGAGCATCAAAAGTGGCCGTTGTATTAATTGTTTTGTAGTATAATCAAAAAAGTGTTACGTTGGTCCCTTGTTTATCGCGGGAGTTACGTTCTAAAAATAGTCCGTAATACGCGAAACAGCGACGTAGTCAGCGTTATTTTTTACAATTATTATAGACGTTTCAAAGCTGTAAAACCGCTGTAAAATCACTTTATACACTTTCTCAATCAGGCATGAACATTTTCTCACTTTTCTCTCGTGTGTAAACACTCTCAAAGTTCAAACCTTAGTGGAAAAATAAGACCAAACTGTTTTCAGGCCCAAACATTTGTTTGAGAAATAAAAATAGAACGTTTTCCTTTAAATAATTATGATGGCTTTTAGAACTAACGAATTTAATTTTAACGATCAACGTACGAGGTTGGACACATAAGAAATTATTAATAGTGACTGACCAGTATTTCACAGATCGCGCCTCTGCGTCCTGACGCCGCGCCTTTTTCCACTCACACCTGGCTGCAGGTGTCTGTTTCCGAGTGACAAACACAGTTATGAGTATTTGTTGGCGCTCTTTTTTCTTCTGGGCGAGAAGATTCTTATAAACAGACATGCAGAACACAGAACACTGTAAAAAAAAAAAAAAAGGCATGCAAAATTGGACTAAAAACTCAGCGAAACGGCGAGGCCGCGAAAGGTGAACCGCGTTATAGCGAGGGACCACGTGGATATTTGCTCGCTCAATTAATAAGACACACCTAATTTTTCAGATTTCTTTATTCTTAAAATGTATTTCTTTATTTATTTTATTGTGACAAACGAATGGAGATGACAAAACCTGGTTGCAGCACGGGTGAAGGGAATGAGAACACTACAGTTGTAATTATCAATTTCATTGTCTGAAACGATCACACCACATAAAGTTAAGCTCAGCGCTGCTCTGGCTCCAGGCTCGATATCTGGAGAAAAAGGCGAGCAGCGCTTTCCTTCCTGTCAGCGCCACGGATCGTGCTCCATAACAATCCCACAACAGCGGGATTTGTATTGATTATTATGTAGTATAATCAGGAAAGTGTTATTTATGTAACATATGCATTGATTTGTATAATGGCACTGTTTATCATGTTGATCATCTTCATTTTTATGTGGATTCCAGCGCTGGTTCATTTTGGTGTATAATTTACGCCACCTCTCGACCTGGTGTATATTTTCAGCGCAGCGTACGCCAACGACCACATTGATAAATGCCAAGTAGCACAGCCGTTTTGGCGTACACCCCATATATGCTCAAATATCGCCGTACGCAACGTTGATACGAGGCCCATTGTCACAGCTTTGTTGCACAGCAGTATAATTCCGAAGTCATCAAACAGTGTTGCTGATGCTGTTATTCATGTCCTTGTACTCACTGTCGCTAGCAGCTACAGATGTGTGAAAAAACTTTTCTTTTTTTTTTTTTTTTACCATCAACCTTCAGAAGCTTTCAGAATCAAGAATCAAAATGCTTTTAAATTGTGCAGTCTGTTCATGAATATACACAGTCAAGTCCTGTAGTGATTGGACAGTGACAGTTTTTGTAATGTTGCCCCTATACCCCACAGCAATGGAGTTGACATGTGACAAGCAAGACGTGTGAGGTGTGACATACTTCACAGCATCACACTCTGGGTGTGAACTTATGACCTTAAGGATGTGTAGCAGGCCACAAGGCTAAAACCCGTAAGCTCAAGCATGTGTTGCTAGAGTCTTTTGGCCTAGTCGAGTGAGGTTTACTAACTTCTGCACAGCACCGCCTGCTGGCCTCCATTACACTTGCAGTAGAGACTTAGTTTTTTATTCAAGGGATTTGATAAGATTACTCCCACTGGGAAGCACTGGGATGCACCCCCTAAGAACCCCCCCACACCAGATTTGTATATCTGCTATCTGCGCATGTGCAGAAAAGGGTAAATTTGGTCGGTACCGAGTTTACCCTTTCTGTGTGCGGAAAGAACTGAGAGGTTGTTTCAATTCATGGAGAAAAATAACCTGCATGGAAAACTGATTTTGGTCCGCACACAGAAAGGGTAATCTTTGTACAGAACAATCTACCTGTTTTTTCACCCATACGCTGACAGTGAATATACAAATCTGATATGGGGTAATCTTAGTCCATGACAGCGAAAAGGACTGAACAGGTTTCAGTTTTTTGAGAAAAATAACCCACCTGTAAAGCTGATTTTGGTCTGCACCAAACTCCCTTGGCTTGCCTAATACTTTGAGATGATAGTACCTAATACCATATACGTATGAGTGGCATGTGAAAATTACTGCCTGCATGTTACCCCAGTGTCTGGATAGACGACACAGAAGAAAGTGATCAGATGAGCCATTTCTGCTTGATGTGGGAACATTGATGGGATGAATGGACATTTCACACTCCCCTCCAGATGATGTCCTGGACATTGTCTTCATTTTCTAAAAAGCAACCCAGGATGGCCAAGATAGGACATGAAAACAGGACATATCTTGGGAAAAAAGGACGTTTGGTCACCCTAACATAATTCTATGACAATGAATGAATGAATGAATGAATGAATGAATTTATTCAGACAGACACAAACACTGAACATCGGATCTGTCATCAAAACATCACATCATATTCACCTTATTTTTCCAATACAAAACAATACAGAAAATAAAAGAATAAACAAAAAATGCATGTCTGAATAGGAGTGCGAAGAAGTGAATCACTTTTACGAGTGATAACCCGTCTCGTATAACCCCACCCCTCTTTACAAATCTGTCCTTAAGTGACAAAAACATATTTCAGCTTCCTTCAAAAGCTGCTTCAAAGTTTCAGCTGTGAACACTCAACCTTTACTCCACTCACAGAAACACAAAATTGTTTTAATGTTGTATGAAATTTTTAAATTTGAAAACAATACAAACCTCTCAGATTATATTGATTTTCCCTTTCGATAAACAGACTCTGAATATTTACAGGTAATTGTTTATTTTTAGCTTTAAACAATATCTGAAGAGTTTGAAACTCTATTAAATCCTGCATTTTTAATATTTTTGTTTCAATGAACAATGCATTTGTGTGGCCTCTGTATCCAGCATCACTGATTATTCTTATTGCCCTTTTTTGCAAACTGATTAGTGGTTTTAGAGCAGTTTTGTAATTATTGCTCCAAACCTCAGCACAGTAATTAAAATATAGTAATATTAGTGAACAGTATAAGTTTTTTAGTGATTTTTTATATAACATATCTTGCTTTATATAAAACTGCCAGACTTTTTGAGACTTTATTTTGTAAATGTTTTATATGACTCTTCCAATTTAATTTCTCATCAATTATGACTCCAAGAAATTTATTTTCTGTTATTCTTTCAATTTCAACACCTTGTATTTTAAGTTTGACCTCTTCTGTCTCTTTACAATTTCCAAAAAAAAGAGATTTTTGTTTTGTTTGACTGACAATGACAAAGTTTTATTCGGCACACCAAATATTCAAATAGAAATAGTTAAATATTTCTAATAGAAATAGTTAAATATTTATCCATCCATCCATCCATTTTCTTCCGCTTTATCCGGAGTCGGGTCGCAGGGGCAGCAGCTCAAGCAAAGCCGCCCAGACTTCCCGATCCACACACACCTCCCCCAGCTCCTCCGGGGGAACCCCAAGGCGTTCCCAAGCCAGCCGAGAGATGTAATCCTTCCAGCGTGTCCTGGGTCTTCCCCGGGGCCTCCTCCCAATGGGACATGCCCAGAACACCTCTCCAGCGAGGCGTCCAGGGGGCATCCGGAAAAGATGCCCGAGCCACCTCAACTGACTCCTTTCGACGTGGAGGAGCAGCGGCTCGACTCCGAGCTCCTCCCGAGTGACTGAGCTCCTCACCCTATCTCTAAGGGAGCGCCCAGCCACCCTGCGGAGGAAACTCATCTCGGCCTCTTGTACCCGCGATCTCGTTCTTTCGGTCATGAGCCAAATCTCATGACCATAGGTGAGGATCGGAACGTAGATCGATCGATAAATCGAGAGCCTTGCCCCTTTACTCAGCTCTCTCTTCACCACGACGGCCCGACACAGCGACCGCATCACTGCAGACGCTGCACCGATCCGTCTATCGATCTCACGCTCCATCCGTCCCTCACTCGTGAACAAAACCCCGAGATACTTAAACTCCTCCACTTGAGGCAAGGACACTCCACCGACCTGAAGAGGGCAAAGCACCTTTTTCCGGTCGAGAACCATGGCCTCGGATTTGGAGGTGCTGATTTTCATCTCGGACGCCCCACACACAGCTGCAAACCGCCCCATTGCACGCTGAAGGTCCTGATTTGACGAAGCCAACAGAACCACATCGTCCGCAAACAGCAGAGACGAGATTCTGTGGTTCCCAAACCAGACCCCCTCTACTCAATATTAAAATTATTAAAATATTAAATATTCAAATAGTTTAGATTTAATGGTAATTTATTTTTTGTAAGCCACTGTCCTAACTTACCAAATTCTATCTCAGTGTTACTGATTAACTCTCTTAAGTTGTGATTTGCACTAAACAAATGTGTCATCAGCAAATAAGATTAATTTGAAAACATGAGATACATTACACAGGTCATTAATATATAAAATAAATAGCCTAGGGCCCAATACTGCCCCCTGTGGGATAACGCACACCATGTCCACACAATGAGGAGGAAGTGGAAATTGTTACTCCAGGGTCTATATAGAGGACAGAGAACGAAAATCAACGTGATCAGATGAACTGTTTTGACATGGTGGTGAGATAAGATGGACAGTCAGACATTTGGTGAACTATAGTATAGATTTATGTCGATCGTCTCTCCATTTTCAGAGGCCATAAGAAATCGAACACAATAAATATTGGAATTATTCTTCATAGTAAGTCCCTTCAGCTGCTCCCTTGTTTTGCACTCGGGGTCGCCACAGCAAATCCAAGGTGGATCTGCATGTTGAATTGGCACAGGTTTTACGACGGATGCCCTTCCTGACACAACTCTGCATTACATGGAGAAATGTGGCAGGGGTGGGATTTGAACCCGGAACCTTCTGAACTGAAACCAAGCGCATTAACCACCCTCGGAATTATTCTTCATACAAATCCTGAATTCTTGAATTTTAAAACCTGTTTTATTTAGACATGGGATGGATAAAAGTTACTAAATGTGGTTGTTTGTCTTTTGGCTTCCCAAGGCACCTTGTGGTTGCCACAGCAGTTCCAGTAAAGATCTGCATTGGGATTTGGCACAGGTTTTACACTGGATGCAGCGACCTCCAGATCCTGGAAAATAATCTGTATTTTCCGCCACGTGCACTGTGGAGTTTGTTGCAGATGTGAGGTTTGTTTTTTATGTTCAGTGTGTGTGTATACTGTCTTTTTTTATGAAGGCACTGGTTGTATCTTGTCATAATGATGCATTATAGTCAACATTTTCATTTCAAACCATGTTTAAAATCCAGAGCCAATGTGAAAACTGAATCCCTTTACCCACTTCATGCAACAGAGACAGAGAAATTTTGATAAATTGGTTTGCACAAACCAGGGGCTTCATTTATTAAAAAATAAAAAATTGCCCAGGATACAAACAAACATACAAAGCAGACAGAAAGAACAAGTAAACGCCCTCAAAATAGTGGTGCCTCCACATATTCTCCTTAATCACTACTTCTTTCTTGTTAGGTGCTGTCTGTCATTGTATCGGCTACATAATTCTTTGGTGGTTCTTTTGGAAAGAAAGAATGAAAGGCAGCAAAACCAACAGTAGAATCTTGGCTACCAAAAACTGCTGCACTGTTGGCAATTCATACCTGTGGCAAGTCAGTGGCAGGTGCCACTGATGGCTTGATTTTATGTTATTCCCACAACATGCATGAGGAGGCTTAATCCATCTGATGTGCTTAGTTCATGCTCAGTTTTGTTTTTCTTTTTTGTAAATACTAGGTATTCATCCATTTTCTACACCTGCTTACTCCATTTAAGTGTTACCGGAGGGCTGTAGCCTATCCCAGCAGTCACTGGGCTTGAGCTGGGGTACATCCTGGCCAGTCTGAGGGCCACATATAGGCAGACAAACACATTCACACCCACTTGCACACCTACAGTCAATTTAAAGATTCCAATCCACCTAACCTGCATGTCTTTGGATGTGGGAGGAATGGAGCACCCTGAGGGAACCCATGACCTTCTTGTTGTGAGGCAACAGTGCTAGCCACTAAGCCACCATGCTGCCCTGAGTGCTAAGTGCGCAACCAAAAAACGTGAATCTAAAATCATGCAGAATTATGCATGTACCAAACCGACAGTTGTCGGCTTGACCAACAGGTGCCCGCCTTTGAGCTCTCCCACAGCACCCCTCCATCCAGGCATGGCTCAAGGTGGAGGTCACAGTTTCCTTTATCTGGGTGAGGTGATTTTTTTTTGTCCATCATAAAGAGTCTATTGGATCACCCTTTGACTGTCAGACACTCTCCGGTCCCCCTTTTTTAAAGGAGACTGGAGATTGTGTTCCAGTTTTGGAGGAATCACACGTCACTGTCTCTCTGGGAAAAACTTACGCCAGGGTACTACAAAGCCATTAGAGGAACTTCATATTCAGGAGCAACATGGGTTCCATCCTTGTTGTGGAGTGTGGACCAGCCCTTTACCCTCACAAGAGGGTAAAGAGGGGTCTTGGGAGTATGACCAACCAGTGTACATGTGTTTTGTGGAGTTGGAAAAGGTGTACAACTAGGTCTCCCCAGGTGTCCTGTCGGAAACGCTGGAGGACTGTGATGTACAGAACCACTGCAACGCGTGATCCAGTCTCTAAAAAAACAAAGTAGGCATTATGTCATTACAACAGTTTCTGGTGGGTGTTGAACTCCGCCAGGGCTGCCCACCAATTTTGTTTGTGATGTTCATGGATGGGGTTTCAAGACCAAGGTTGGGTAGGATTATTTTGAAATGTAATCCAAAAGTAATCAGATTACATGTAATTCAAATCTATGTACATACATACATGTAATCCATATGTATTCCTTCAAAGTAATCCTACCCAACCTTGTTCAAGATGCAGCCGGGGACTGGAGGGTGTCCAGTTTGGTGACCTCAGAGTTGCATCTCTGCTTTTTGTGGATGCTTTTTGTGGATGACGTGTGTCTGTTGGCTTCATCAGTCAGTGACCTCCGATGTGTTACTGAGCAGGTTTGCGTCTGACTGAGATGAGAATCAGCACCTCCAAATCTGAGACCACGGACCTCTGTCAGAAAAGGGTGGACTGTCCACTCTGGGTCAGGGTAGAGTTACTGCTCCAAGTGGAGGAGATTGAGTATCTCGGGGTCTTGTTCACAAGTGCGGGGTAAGTTGGAGCGTGAGATTGATGGATGGATTGGGGTGGCGTCTGATGTTTTATGGACTCTGTACCAGACTGTTGTGGTAAAAAAAAAGGTGCTGAGCCAGAAAATGAGACTCAATTTTTGCACTCAATTTATGCTCCTGTCCTCAACCTCTTGTTATGAACTTTGGGTAAAGACCAAAATAATAAGGTTATGGATACAAGTGGCAGTAATGAGATACCTCCTTTCTGGTAAAAGTCCTGGAAACGTTTGACTATATAGGAGGGACTCAGAGTAGAGCTGCTGTTTCTTTGCATCAAAAAGAGCCAGCTAAGGTGGTTTGAACTTCTGATGAAGATGCTCCTTGGTCATGTCACTAGGGAGGTCATCCAGGCACGTCCTACTGAGAGGAGGCCCTGGGGAAGACCCCTGACATGCTGGAGGGATTATATTTCCCAGCTAATTTAGGAGTGCATTGGGATCCCCCAGGAAGGGCTGCAACACTTGGCTGAGGATATTAATTAAAATAGAAGACATTAAAAACAATTATGGAACATTTCAAGTCATTTGTTGTATACTTGTTTTGGGAAAACGGAGGGCAAAGTACTATGATTTGAACCATTGTATGACCTTCAAACTGCGATTTGCACCACAAAAGACTTGTACTACTGCATCACTAATAGCAATGTGTACATGGGTATGTACCCCAAATAGATGAGCACAATGGACCATACATCATGCACCATTGACTGCCATGATAAGGTACTGCATTTTAATCATATAAAAAGAATTTAAATACTTCACTTTGTGGTTAGATGAAGACCTGCATTCCTGTTCCAATGATAGATTTAACCACTCTGACTATTGACTAGACTAAAGGGATAGTGTTGTCACCCTGGTAAATGGGCGGGTGGGCGAACAGGCTTTGGGCAGCGTCAACAATTTGCTTGACAGCATGACTGTTCTGGAATGGAGCAGTCCAGTGTCAACAAACTTACAGAAAAGATGTTTCAGGTCAAAACCTGGGTCAATTTGAAAATGGATGAGGTCAAGGTCACAGAACAAAAGTTGTTGCTAACACCACAGGAATTCTGCCATTCAGGGATTTCAGCCATGGAGGCTGAGGGGCACCTCTAGCAGCAACCAGTATTTTCCCAGCATGACATGGAACTGAATGTCATCTTTCAAAAGACATCACTTTTGATTCAAGTTAGATGTCTGATTATACAACAGTAACAATCAGACAGTTACTTCTTTTCAATCTGTGACTCACTGGCTATCACATGCCAGTATCCATGACAACTCTGACGATAGATGACCGGCAATGCTTTAAATACCTGTGCATATAAATTGAAAAAAAAAAAAAAAAAACTGAAACGTGTTCAACTCTGCAAAAGTCAAGATGGAAATTGTACCTCTGACCTTATTTAGACCTATTTTAATTTATTTAGACCTTTCTCTGTCTAAATAAATTAAAAAACCTACAGAGACACAATTTTAACTGCTCTACTGCATCAAGGATGGCAGGGGTCCTCAGTGTATTGTTATGTGGTTAGACGGATTGTTTAACAGAAAGTAAAAGGAGCCAAATCTAAAAGGATATGACAAGAAAAACTCTGATTGATGAATCCCTTACTGATTCATTTATTTGGATGAGGCAGCTTCTGTATGAGAAGGTGGGGTAAATTAAGTTTTTACCAATCTATCAACCCTAGCTCTGGTGAATAAAAATGTTTAGTGAAGGATTCAGTGGGGTCCGGTACACAGCAAGACAGTCAAAGATGAGCAAACAGATCCAAAACATCAGGCGTAACGCATGGTCAGTACAAACAGGCAGGTGGTTGGAACACAACGCGGTAGCAGGACTTGGAGACATAGAACACAGAGCTAGAAGCGAAGGCACAAGGTGCAACAGTCCTCCACAAATCGGGTGGGTGGTGGGGGAACAGCCAGAGGACACAAAGAACTCGTGTGGACAGGCTTCACATAGCTGACATGGAAGGTGGGGTGAATCTTCATGGACCTGGGCAAATGTAGATAGACAGAAACAGGATTAATCACTTTGGAAATGGGGAACGGACCAATGAATCTGGGAGCAAGCTTTGTGGGCAGTCCTTGGATGGGCAGGTGATACATGGAGAGCCAGACCTTCTGACCTGGGGTGTAAGCAGGTGCTGAAGACCTCTTCCTATCCGCTGCGTCTTTATAGGCAGATGAAGCACGCTGCAGGACCCACGAGGTCTGCTCCCAGGTTCGTCAGCAGTGAAGGATGAGGGACAAGGCAGAGGGCACACGAGAGTTCAAGTCTGTGGAGGGAAAAAAGATGGTTGAAATCCATGTGACACATAAAACGGGGAGTAACCTGTGGATGCAGATGGCAAGCAGTCATGCGCAAGTTCAATTTATACTAACTGAGAGGCCCAGTTGGCTGGGTGCTGAGACGCTAGGATATGTAGATCTTTTTCCAACTCTTGATTGATTCTTTCTGTTTGTCAGTTTGCTTGCGGGTGGTATGGCAAGGTTAAGCTGGAGGAGACCCCCAGCAGATGACAGAACTCTTTCCAAAACTGAGATACAGTTGTCTGTAAAAGTTTGGGCAACCCTGATCATTTCCATTATTTCCATGATTTTGAGTGAGAAAAGGCTTAGCGTCTCCACATTCTCTGGAGAAATGCTCTGGTCATGCCAGCTGACTGCAGAATACAGGAGCAGCTGCATTACTCGGACCCAGACGTGGTTGACTGGTTGAGGTGGGTGCCAAGTCAGAGGAGCCCTGATCTGAAACAGTAGCAAGAAGTTGCTCGATCTGAGAACTAATGGAAGTCATGAAGGCGTCTTGCCGCTTAGCAAGGTCGCTAATTCCGGAGCTCAGTGCAGTAAGATGGTCCTCTTGTTGTGCTAGCTGGTGGCTATGGTGGCATATCGCCAGCTGGAATGCACTTGAGTCCGCTGTGTCCATGGTTGGCCAGATCGTTCTATCAGGTTTGACGGACAGAAACATCTGGACACAATTGCAGGAGTCAACACAGTAGCTCTGGTTAATAAAAATGTTTACCGTAGGATTCAGTGGGGCCTGGTACACAGCAAGGCAGCAAACAGATCCAAAACATCAGGCGTAAGGCGTTGTCAGTACAAACAGGCAGGTGGTCGAAAGACAACATGGTAGCAGGACTTGGAAACATAGAACACAGAGCTGGAAGCGATGGCACAAGGCGCAACACAACAGAAATTGTCTCTATGGAGGGTCCTTGGGTACCTCTGGTATAGTTTAGTTACTTAAAGAGACTACAATATGGAGTGTCACATGCGTTGTGAGTAAGCGTCAGCTTCAACATTTGATTCAGTGGTGTGGTGGATGCAGTGAAGCGTAGCACCAGCAGAATGCCCTCAGACATCACTTTGATACCACATGCACAACAAGATTTTTCTGCAGGCAGCAGATGATGAGAAAATATTTTGTGGCTTTACTTGCTGATCATAGTTTACATTCATCAATAAGGTGAGAAATCAGAGCCGTTTTTAACCCCAATATTGGTAATAAATTGAAGACTGCATTTTCCAAGTACTCTATTTTCATTGAGTGTGCAGGGTCACAAAATGCCTCTTAAAGAGGAAGAAAAGCATATATGTCACACTGGTGTATAAGTCTGTGCAATGGACAACATATTGGATGTTATATGATGCAGTTTGCAGTTTGGACATATAAGCATGAAATCAATGAAAGCGTGTGTAGAAATAATGTGACCTTTTGAAGTTGCCCATCTTTGAACTTGTTCCAGGTCTGTGGCCCAAGAATGCTCCCTGTGAATTTGAAGACCCTGGCAGTAAAACAAATGGAGTTATGCTGAGTGTGTTGAAAGAATGTGACCTTTTTACCTCTTAAAATAGGTCAAGGTCACCCATATTTGAACTTGTCCAAGGTCTGTGTCCTAAGAATGCTTCCTGTGAATTTGAAGACCCTGGCAGTAACAGGACTGGACTTGTGCTCAGCACAGACAGACAGATGGATGGACAGACTGACGGACACAAAGTATTTGCAATACCCATGGCCATATTTTGGCCTTGGGTGAAAATCACGCTCACTCACTCATCTTGGGTACTAACCAATGATTTAAGGCTGGATATCTTTTGTATCTTTAAGAATAGGTAATTAAGGAGATTCAGACGAGGCGTATCACTTGCATTGTGAGGGATAGCTTCAACATTTTGGACATGCAGCACACCTCTCAGATGCAGAACCACCTGTATCGCATGGCCTCGCTTCGCCGTAATTAAATACAGGAATGTTTTCTCAACAAAAACCTGAGGTTTTGAACTGAGGATAGAGACTGTTGTGTTTTCACTCCCAACTGGGCAATTCCTGGGTCCATCTGGAGATAAGCTTTGGAGATACCCCGTGGGCCTCCACACCTTGGGCCCCATATCACAACAGAACTGTGACTCAGAGCTTCAAAGGAGCCCTTGCTTGTTATCATTAAATTTCAGTCACTATGACTTACATGACATTATAATTGCTTCACGTCAGAATCTGAACTTCCGCAGGCCAGGAGAATCCACCTTTATGGCCTCACACCAAGGCCAGAGACTCCCAAGACATGCCACAGGATCTCTTCGTGATAAGACGTGGCCATAAACTTTGACCTTGACAACCAGCTATTACCTCTAAGTCTAAGTGAAGAAAGACAAGACCTTTGTTTAAATAGGAATGTATGAGAACAGTATTTTATTTTATGCATATATAAAATTCTAATGTTGGTTGTGTTGGTTATTCAAACAAAATGCTTTGCATATAATCACTTCATTTAAATGACATGTGTTCCTTGTAACTGATGTGTGTTTAAATGTGCTGTTTTTCTGAATTATCCATGTTTTGATAATGGAATATTCTGTTAACCAAGTGGTGTGTGTGTGTAGGACGTGTTTAAGCCTTTAATAACATTATATTCATCCCAAAATTGTCTTAGAACAAATAGTATGCCAAAATAGTTAATGTGTTTAAATAGCTGAATCATTTTTTTCTGAGCACATGAAGTTTTCTGTAAAGTTATACACCCTAAATCGGTGGATTTTAATGACATAAGTCCCCTTTAAAAAGTTAGAACAGAGTTTCTGCCCTCTCTCGCTCCTGTCTCAGAAGGCTCTTGCTTCCTTTCTTCAAATGCTTAACTTTATTTTTGGGTCAACAAGGTCCCATGCTAACCTAGCTAAGTTACCACGTGGCTTCATTTGTTGCTTCATTCATTGTTTCATTCTTTGATAACTTTGAAAAAATAATAGCCTGACGTTTTTAAGTTTCGTCAAGTCTTCCAATCTGAACTTTTCAAAATAATAGCGAATTTACAGAAAAGTGACTTTCCTTTTCTGTATGTTCCAATGCTGCTCTTAAAGTTTTAGCTTTTTTTCTGAATTCACAAAGATTTTTAATCTGGCTCCAACAAACTTTTAAAAAGTGACCAGAACCCATTTTCAACAAACACATTCCACCTCTGGGGTCAAGCAAGGTGACGACGGCAGACCTGACTGCAAGCAGCCATCCTGTCGGTAAAACCAACCGACACCGAAGCCTTGGGATCGCCCGGGGAGGCCACTGGTTTAACCCCTGACCCAAGTGAGCTCATGCTGCAAACAGCCTAACACAACGACTACAGACGGATGGTTCATCTGAACCATCTCTTCATGGATCAGCTAAGTGGCCCAGCTAAAGGTTCCAGAAAAAAGGGTTTTGTTGTCAATGGATGCAAAGTGGCTTATTTTTAAACATATTTAGATATTTGTTTAATAATTTTCTTAATAATAACTGGCTTCAAATTTCATCACTAAATTCAAATCAGATTTATTCACTTAAAGTCTTTAAGCTTTATTTCACTACTTTTTTCAATGTCTCATGAGTAAGCAAATTATGTCGATAAATTAACGTTTATTCACTGTCCACAAAAATTCCAGTAAACTGTTCATTTCTTGTATACTTGTAAATAAAATGTAAATATTTCTGCTGTGATTCATTTTGTGTTCAGAAAGAAACCCTTGGTCAATCATATCATAGAATTCAGACTTTCAGACCCGAGACTGATTAATTAAGTTGAGAGTGATTAATTTGAGACTGATTAATTAATGTTGTTTAAATTAAAGTACTTATGCTTTAAATAGGTGGTGACCTGAGGTAATTAGATATTATTCTAATTAGATATTATTAAGCCCTAAAATTATTTTGGTGACCCATTCAATGCGGTCTAGGGCTAATTTAATTTAATTTTTTGGAGTTTAACAATACTTTCGCTACATATTTTTGGTGCTCTCCGTGAGGCCAATAACACATTGTGAGGCTTAACTACCGATTCACTACATTAAATTGGTGCCCGTGTAAGGTGCCATTCATTCCAAATAAGTAAATTAATGTAATTTCTGTAGTTTATTTTCGTGCCCATTGCAAGGCATGTAAATTCGTTACACACCCCAGCAGCTATAAAAGGCCAAGAAAATGCCCAGGTTTCACTTGGCTGATGCAGATTGATAACTACTTTCGAGAGTTGTGAATGAACTGGTTGTCTGCCTGGGTGGTTCCCAGCTCTGACCCAAGGCAGTTCTGTAGTGTTGTGGAAGCAGTGATGCATGGCAAAAGTACATGCTCCAAAACCACAACTAAATAAATTGAAATAGTTCTTGGAAAGTTGCACACCCCCGAACTGTTGAGTGAAAGTGAGAATATTCAGTTTGTTCAGTAAACTGTGCCAATTACTGTGCCAAGTCTCCATTTTATATTGGTATGTTTAATTCAATGATATGAAAGTGTTCATATAAAATAAAGGAAAATACAAATGTAAAGAACTTTAGCTGTTTTATTAAATACTCTGATTATACATAACTGGTTCATTTGCATTTGTTTCTGAACACAGTTTAAATACTTAAAATACAGTGGTGCCAATAATTCTGACAGTAGTGTGACAGACAGGAAGATCTGATGAACTGCTCTTCCAGCCCAGTGTTAAATGTTGTGTTCAGTGTTCAGTATTAACTTTTTGACTGGTTCTGTAAAACTGACATCAGCCACAAAGCAGGAGAAGGACTGAATGAGAAGCTTACACTGTGATGCACAGTTTAGTGGAAATCAGTTAATCTTGAAAGTTGCCTTTCTATGGAATCTTGTAACTACTATGCTTTGTATATTACCTGGATAGGAAGGTCAATGAAAACCTGGTCCAGAAAGCATCTTTTTTTTCAACAACAAAGGAATCATTAGATTTCGAAGTAGATTGGTCAAAGGTCAAGGTCATTGAAAGAATGGTCGAAAAACACATTTTTTGGACGTCTAAACAATCAAAAAGCCTAGATGTATTATTAAAGCAGATATTGAACAGCAAAATATTTGTGATTGACTGGTATGCATAACTTCAAAATAAGGTCACACAGCAGTCACACAATGAAGTCACATATCATCAAAAACATGTGTATGTACTTTATTTGTATTTTAGAGCATGCTGGGTATGCATCAGCCCTCTGACGTAATTCATTTGGTTCTTGCAATGACATCACACCAACACAAAACAGGTCTTTCAGTGGAACCAAACACAGATAAATGTTCTCAGAATTGCAACAATTAAATTTTCCAGGCAAACTGCCTGTGAATTTTGTGGTAGTGAGAGATCAGAGATGGACCATGAACTAGGATGTCAAAAACAAAAAGCTTCAGAGAGAAATGGCAAGAGTCAACTATTCCAAAAACAAGCCATGGCAAAAATAGCATGAATAATTCAATGCTCCTCAGAGTCACTGACCGTCAATATGACAAATGTGCTCACAGTGTCTGTGCAAGTCATTGGCAAGTGGAGACGTGGGAGCTGAAACCCCTGACCACAGCCCAGGCTGACATAACACAGCAACAGGATTACTGGGGTTAATACTGTGTGCTGGTAGCCTGTCCAGGGTGGACCCCGCCTCTTGTCCAGTAACAACTGGACAAGCCCCACCCCCCCAAGTGATGCTTGACTGGAGTAAGTGGGCATAGAAAAAAAGACTGAATTTAACCCTCTGGGGCCAACGCTGTCGTATACGATGGCTGAGACCAAGCTTTACTAAATTATAAATAACTTTGATATGAGATAGAAACTCACTTTTTTTTTTTTTTGCTGAAAAGTTACCTCCGCGGACTTTCGAGCCAGCCGTCGACCATCTTTGTACTCCTCATAGAAGCTGTGTGATGACGTGCGCAATGTGAGTGTCCAATCTGAATTGGTTCACCGTCACATGGTTTTCCAAAATCCAACCGTAGGGCAGATTTACCTCACGTGAAAAGCCAAAGATCATTTTCAGGAGTGATATGTTACTAGTTGTCCCGTTTGAATAGCCCCCTCGCTGCTCCAATGCACCGTGCGTTATTCCGCACAGCGATGAGTGAAAGCAGACAGAGAGCCTCTGATGACAATCTCACGTGCTCAAACAAAGAGTGTGTAACTATCAGGATTGCTCCACTAGTTTGCATGTGAATGTTACTGGAGAACTCTGTTGCTTTCTCAGCGTAAAGCACTGTTTACCATATCAATGGAGCGAAGGGGAGGGCCGCTCCTCAGAGTGTAAGGAACCAAAGTGGGCCAAAGTGTGAATGAAAGCTGCTTTAGGAGCAGCACAGAACACTCCAAAACACAGTAGAAGTTTGTGATGTGACCTTTTGTCTAATAGCAGTCAGAAATTGATTTGAGATGAAGACAAACAAAACGCAACGACCATTTAGTATATATTGTTCAAAATGTGCATTTGTGTGTATTGTTTGACCCTTTTTGTTGTACAGTCTTTCACACAAGACCTCAAATTACCTTTATAAAGTGTCAAAACAGTTGTTTATTTTAGTTTGCTGTGTGTTTTGAATAAATGTGTGTGGGAAATGATTTTCCGCTTTACTTGTTTCTTTCTTATTTCTGATTGTAAACCTTTATTACACTTATAAAACACAAGAAAAGCATATATATTATGAAAGTACAGCTGGTGCTGAAAAAAAGAGACATGAAACTTGATTGTGGGATGCAGGGAGAGCTGATAACAGCAATAATAAAACATTTATGCCATGCTAGTGAACTGTCCAAAAAATGCCCTCAGACCTCAGAGGGTTAATAATGTGACATTTGTTATTTAAAATATTGACAAAGCAGGGAGGGGGAGCACAGTGGCTTAGTGATTAGCACTGTTTCCTCACAGCAAGAAGGTCATGGGATCAGTTCCCACTTGTGGCCTTTCTGTGTGGAGTTTGCCTGTTCTCCCCGTGTTTGCGTGGGCTCCCTCCGGGTGATCCGGTTTCCTCCCACATCCAAAGACATGCAGGTTAGGTGGATTGGAAACTTTAAATTGTCCATAGGTGTGTGTGCAGGTGTGAATGTGTTTGTTTGTCTATATGTGGCTCTGCAACAGACTGGCATCCTGTCCAGGGTGTACCACACCTCACGTCCTATGACTGCTGGGATAGGCTTCACTCCTCCATGTCCATGAGTGACAAAGGAGTGAACAAAATCAGTGACAGAGGGCTTCTTAAGCCACTCCAATGGTGGGGATGTAGTATTTATAACAGTTTTGTTTGACTCTGGAACTGATCAATTGCTCATTCTGACTGGGTTCAGAGTCTCCTTCAAGGACAGTGGCTTACACAATGTGCTTGTGATCTTATACCAAATTCATCAATAATCATAAAAAATTGCGGAGAAATACATCCGGAATAATCAGGAGCAATGGGCGGTGTGTTGGTGTAGTGGTTCGCACTGTTGCTGGGTTCTCTGGCTTCCTCCCACTTCTAAATAAATGCTGGTTAGGTGAACTGGAAACTACAAATTGACCATGAGCAGGGGCGTGCTGGGAACATTTTTTCAGCCCGGGAGTTTCATATCCAACCGGCCCACAAACCACCAGCGCACAGAGATAAGAGTTCTGCTGTGGCATTTAAATCCAGCATTTATGTGCTGACTGACTGTGAAAATTGGGTGGCTTATAATAGAAAGAAAAAGTTAGTTAGTTAAAACAAGAACGGTATTGTTAACTCACCAGTGCACCACCTGGGCTTACACTGTGTCATTTTTGGCCCTTTTTCAGCCGATTTTTCATTCGTGTGAGAATTTTTTGGATCACGCCAAGTTTCAGTGCGTCCTGCGTCGTGCAGTCTACATGGATTAACGAGCGTTTAAGATCTCACGATCACCTCCCGATCAGGAATCATACGGTCAGATGAAAATCAAACCTGTTCGTTATTTTGGTTGGCCGTCGTGACTCATGAGGGTTCCGCGTTGTTGAAGCAGCGCTCCAAGCGTCTACGCGCAGATTACGTCGCGCACTGTGCTTGAGCAAACACCGGAGAGAGGAAACAGTGATCTCATGTAAAGTCTTGTGTTTTTTTTTATTGCGTTCCCTCGCAATAACCTAATATAATATTAAAATTCATGCCTATCAGCGCGCACAGTGAGTGGAATCAGGTGGGGGGCAGACTGAACGTATATGCTGGCGCGTACACACACACACACACACACACACACACACACACACACACACACACACACACACACACACACACAACAGGATTTACGACAGATGAGGGAATAAGTTGCTACACCTTGCACAGCAGTAACACTCCGTATGAAATATAGTTTATTTATACAACAGTGTAAGTACCAACACCTGTTATGAATGTTTATGTTTTCTTTTTTACCATCCTCTCATGAATCATGTTGCTGTGTGCGGGCGTGCATATACGTTCAGTCTCACTGTGCGCGCTGATAGGCATGAAATAATTAAAAAAAAAAAAGAAACACGACCCTGATGTGTGATTTTTGAACGTACAATGTGAACAGTCAGATCGGATCAGAGCATCAGGCCGTACAGTGTGAGACCATGAATCGTGCGCTCTGAACTTTTAAACCCTGCGGTTTTGTTGCACAGTTTGAGCTGGAGCCAAGTACAATGATTGAAAATATCGTACAGTGTCTGCCCAGCTTAAGTCAGTGAAGACTGTAAGAGGTGGCACTGTACTACAAATGTTGATATGGCTGACATCCTGGCATCAACAGGCACGTAGCCTGTTATGCCCGGCCCTATTTACCATTTCCCTCTTCGCGCTGTCTTCTTGAAAAAAATATCTGTGAGCTTTGCACACTTGGCAGCATCTTCCTCCAAAGCTTTTCTTTTTCTTAATCTAGCTTTTTCAGCTCCACCTGGCTTTTTTCTGTCCATCTTTTATTCACGGGCCACTCCTCCTATACTTGCTAGTAGCGCAAGTCCCATCTGAACGCACAGGGCTTGATTGGAGTGAACTAACTGTAATGTGTTGTGTGGGCTGCTGAAGAGGAGGTACTGCTGGCCCACCACCACCAGAGGGCGCCCTGCCTGGAGTGCGGGCTCCAGGCACCAGAGGGCGCTGCCGCCTTATGGGAGTAGCCTGGGTGACAGCTGTCACCCATCACCAGACACAGCTGTTCCACTCAGCACAGAGGTATATCAGGAGGACGGCGTCTCCACCTCAGTGCCGAGATATCGCCTAAGACTGAGGTAATATTCTCTGCATTTATATTCTGAACAACCAGCTAAACTTGTTAAACCTTTTCAGGACTGTTGACTACTGATAGCTTCATTGCTTGGATAAGTACTCACCTTCCTGCTGTACTTTGACAAGAGGTGGAGGCGGCTTCTCCCCTCTCCGTTACTGGGTGCGGTCGCATACACACCTGTGTGTTGTTGCTCTCTCCCGCCAGCAGTACCGGATCCGACGAGCGGAGGCAGTGGCCACCTGGGAATTCGGGACTTGGCGGTTCCAGTATTTCCAGGGTTCGGTGGCAGAGGAGATCTGGGTGGTTCCGGTTCGACTGAGACGGACGTCTCCTACCTTCGAGCCTGCCCACACGACACCAGCGGATTCGACCCCAAATTGTGATTGTTGTATTTATTGTGCTCGATTCACAATAGTAAACCTTGTTATTTACCTTCTCCATTGTCCGTTCATTGCGCCCCCTGTTGTGGGTCCGTGTTCCTACACTTTCACAACAGTAATGAATGCATAGGGGTGTTAAACGTGTAATGGTATGTCCCTACCTTAGGCTTTGGAAAAGATAACAGCGTTGTAAAAGAAGCAGTCTTAAGTTATTTTCTTGTAAATTTTCATGATTGTATAACACTTAATGTCTTCTCTTTAAGATACAGCAGCCCAAGTGTCTTGCTGTGTAGCATAACAGTTAGTGGTGATCATATACGAGGTCTGTTAGAAAAGTATCCGACCTTTTTATTTTTTTCAAAAACCATATGGATTTGAATCACGTGTGATTGCATCAGCCAAGCTTGAACCTTCGTGCGCATGCGTGAGTTTTTTCACGCCTGTCGGTTGCATCATTCACCTGTGAGCAGCCTTTGTGTGAGCACTGGTTCACCCCTCTTGTCGTTTTTTATTGTGAATAAATGTCTGAACGATTTGGAGCTTTGCTGCATCAATTTTTTTCCAGAAACTGTGAGAGACCTCCAGGTGGACACCGTTTGGAAAATTAATATGGCTTTCAGAGACGATTTTATGGGGATTACACAGATTAAGGAGTGATCCAGACGGTTTAAAGACCGCCCACAACTGCTGAGAGCGCGCCGCGCTCCGAGCGCCGATCAACAGGCTCAAACCCCGCTGAAACAACCAGATCATTTCCAACGTGAAGGCTTTGTTGATCCGGGACGTCGTCTGACTTTCACAAAAAGGCAGAAGGTGTGGATATCAGCACTTTTTCGGCACATTCCACTGTTACAGGAGCTTTTTTTCATGGAAAGAGAAGTGGAGGGACGCGCCACGGAGCCGTTCATTACACGGCACAAAACCACCTCCGTGTTGGTCTCTCGACGGCTTTCAGGTGGATTTCAGACGGCTGTCGGTTGCTTTTCAGTCGTGTGATTATCTGAGAAATTGAGCATGAGCTGGACATGCCCCAACATGTCCTGTGAGGCTTCATCACGGCGTTGCTTTGCGCCATGCGGCTCCACCACGACACGCGGAATTCTGCTCCTCTTTCCATGACAAAAACTCCTGTAACAGTGGAATGTGCCGTTCATTTCTAAACTGGACGCTGTCTTGATCCGGTATGTCGTCTGACTAGCACAGGAATTGTGAAAAGAGGTGGACATCAGCACTTTTTCGGCACATTGAGACAGACGTGCGTAGGAACATAGCTTTCACCAATTCAGCCAGTTGTATTATCATTAATATTCTGAAACTGCTTTTTCCTATTAGTGATCATAGAGAGGCTGGAGCTTATCCCAGTTACCATGAAAGACGGGGTCAGTCTGCTGCAGGGCCACCACATATGCAATGATATGAAAATGTCTGTGCACCCATGATCTTTTATATGGTAGAATTTTTTTATGACTTCAAAAACAAAAAAACAATTGTAAGATTTTTCAGGGGATGGATACATGAACATTTCCACGACACTGATGATATCTTGGACTTTATATCACTTAAGAAATACAAGCAGTATGGTAAATTTATCCAGAAGCGGCAGTTCCCAAAAACTGAATGCAAGAAGGTGATCAGTGAAGAAAGCCACCAAGATGATGAGACAACCCTGAAGATGTTATCAGCTTCTGTGCCTGATTGGAGAAATTGAGCATAGTGCAGTTTTTGCATTGTACTTCAGTTATCCAGCTTCATCATGGAATGCTATAGAGAAGGATTTTCTTAACAAGGAATAATTGCTCATGTGCCAGAAGGCACATGACCAATAAAAGCCTGGATTTGATCTGTTTTGTTGTATGAAATTCCTTTTCTGCTCAACTGTACTATGAAGCTGTGATCGGTGAAGTAAAATGCAAAACTTGTACTATGTACAATTTCTCCAAATGTAGGCACAGAAGCCAGTAACATCTACAGAGTTGTCATGGGTGTCTTGGTGGCTTCCCTCACTAGTCACCTTCTAGCACAGTCAGTCAGTTGATGGGAACTGCTGCCTGTGGGCAGATTTCCCCTACAGTACTACGAGGTCTATTAGAAAAGTATCCGGACCGTATTTTTTTTTCAAAAACCATATGGATTTGAATCACGTGTGATTACGTCAGACATGCTTGAACCCTCGTGGGCATGCGAGAGTTTTTTCACGCCTGTCGGTTACGTCATTCGCCTGTGGGCAGTCTTTGAGTGAGGAGTCGTCCACCCGCTCGTCGATTTTTTTCATTGTTTAGGAATGGCTCAGAGACTGTTGCTTTGTTTGATAAAAATTTTTTCAAAAACTGTAAGGCACAACTGAGTGGACACCATTCAATAAATTCAGCTGGTTTTCGTTAAAAATTTTAACGGCTGATGAGAGATTTTGGTCTGGTAGTGTCGCTTTAAGGACGGTCCACGGCGCCTGACGGCGATCTGCGCTTCGAGGCGGCAGTGTCTCGCCGTTTCAAGTTGAAAACTTCCACATTTCAGGCTCTGTTGACGCAGTAAGTCGTCAGAGAACAGAGAACTTTCAGAAGAAGTCGGCATGAGGAGTTTATTCGGACATTCCACTGTTAACGGTCATTTTGTAATGAAAGAACGTGCGGGAAGAGTCGCATGTCGGGCTGGACCCGACAGCGGGGGGTCGCGGCAGGAAAAACACCTCTGTTGGAAATCTTAACGGGCAAGTTGGAACATGCCCAAGCTGTTAAACAATTTCTCAGTTACTCACTTGTTGAAAGCCATTAAAAGCCGCCTGAATTCTACAAATGGTTTTCAACACGAGGTGTTTTTCCTGTCGCGGCGCACACAGATTTGCCGAGTCGTCACGGAAACGACTCAGCGAATTTGCGCGTACGTCTTTCATTAAAAAAATGTCCTTAAACAGTGGAATGTCCGCATAAATTCCTCATGCCGGCCTCTTCTGAATCTTCTCTGTTCTCCTCACGATGTCCTGGGTGAATTAAGCCTTAAATTAGGATGTTTTCAGCTCGAAACAGGCCGACGACAGCGCCTGGAAGCGCTGCAGGACGTCCCGCTCCGTGGGAAGTCCTTACACCGACAGAAACACCCCATAATCTCTCATCAGCCGTTAAACTTTTCACAGAAAACCAGCTTAATTTCTCGAATAGTGTCCACTCGGATATTCCTCACAGGTCCAGAAAAAATTTTGATAAAGCAACGCGCGCCGTCTCGAGCAGCGTGTGAAACAAAGGAATTCAGCCGAGAGGGCGGGACCACATCTCACTCAAGGCCTGCCCACAGGGAAATGACGTCACCGACGTGTGAAAAAACTCACGCATGCGCACGAGGGTTCAAGCATGATTGGTGTAATCGCATGTCATTCAAATCCATATAGTTAAAAAAAAAATAAAAGGGTCGGTTTATTATCTAAGAGACCTCGTATACTGGTTGTATTTCTGAGTTTAAAATGAAATAACTTGGAAATGTTAATGTATCCATCCCCTGGCTTGCCTGAAGAAGCCTGGATGAAAAAGTGATGGTTTACATGTGTTAATCTAAAAGGTGGACTTATTCACACCATTATTTTGGCTTTATATTTTTATTTCTTTTAATCCACGATGTCGAGATTACTTTCACAGTGACTTTAAATGGCATCGTGTTTGCACCAAATTCAGAAATTAACCGGGCCTTTTTTCAGAAACTCATTGGATGCATACTGTGCACCGCTCACAAAGTACAAAAGATTATACGTACACCTCACAGCACCATGACCTGATACAACTCAGAATCAATTATTTCAGCGGCTGTGTTTAGCTCCAAACATCTGTCCTGCCTTTGGGCACAGGATGAAGTCTCATTCCTTGTTATTTTGACTTTTAAAATATATTTGCAGTAATAAAGCTAAAATAAATCACATTATTTCCACAAAGAGTCCCTGTGAGTGTGTCACCAGCATGTGGAGCTCCCTGTGTATAATGTGTATTTCTACTATAATCCAGATGCTTACACATGCTAAGTATTAGCGCGTGCGAGCTTGTTTAGACGCCTGTTTATGTGGATTTGCTCCCTTCACCTTCCAGGAGCCGGTGCGAGCTGCCTCCCCGGGGACTTTGCCAGACTGAGTCCAGCTTATGGTTATCTAGGATGTGCATGGCTTTGCCATAATTGCCCCCCTCATGAGCTCACGACTGCTGTTATTTCACACGCTAAACCCTATCAGCTGTTGCATATGTCACCATTCTTCTCCGTTACTGTGCCATGTTGTTGCCAATTAGCCGCACCCGCCCTGGCCTTTGCTGTTTAAAGTGCCTCCTCAGAATTATAGCTCATTAGCTTGTTTGTTTATTCTCCCTTAATTTTTAGATTTAATATTGGAAAACGTGTAAGCTGCTTTCCTGTCTAGTCTGACCTTTCTCCAATTACTTTTGAAGAGGGTAGTGCAGCCCGCGAACAACACAGAGCTATGAAGCGCTGCAGTGTTTGCTTATCATGAACATGTTAAGTCCTGACTATAGCAGTAAAATTCAAAATAAAGTTTACAGCAGGATATTTCTGAATAATTAATAATGAACTTGATGTCACTTTAACATTTGTTTCTGCATGTTTTTTTTAATGTCTGGCGAGGTCATACAGTCTTGTTGGCTGTGCCGCTTTAAAGCCCACTGCTCGAGACTTGAGTGTGTATATAGTGTGCATCACACATTTATCAAAAGCTAAGTTTTCTGTCACTTAAATAAATGTAGGTCACACAACATTAAACTTTATGAAGCTCAAACATTATGCATAACAGCCAGTTATTTGCTAAGTTCAGCAGGATCGGGGTCGAGTTCGGGGGTGATTGTCTGCCAGTACCTCATAACTTATTGTAATATTTGTTAAGTTATTAAGTTATTAAAAATTACATTCATAAGAGTGTGTAAATTCAACCATTTTTTTTTCTGTAATTTTGAAATTGAAAAGAAATGAAACAATCAGACTCAAGGAAATTTTAAAAATGTGCTTGTATTGTAGACTTTTATATATATAAATCCAACAGTACTCCCAGACGTCGGCTTCCAGAGACGCCCACCAGAAGCACTGCCGGACAACTGCCATGGTTCTTCGCACCCCTGGGTGGCAGGAGAGCTTGGAACCATGACAGAAGTCCAGGACGGCAGCTCTTGCTTCTGGTGGGATGTATAGTCTGTTCTTTGGGCCGGTCCCCGGGTCCGGGTTCCGTGTCAGGGCCTCCCGGATGGTCTTCTCCATGTCCCAGGTGAGGGTGGCCACGACAGTGGACTCGAGGATGATGGTTTTGGTTGGGTCTGACAGCTCGGTCCTGACCTCCTCCTCGTGCACCCGGGACAGGGAGTCAGATCATTGGTTCTTCGTCCCGGGGCGGTTTGTGATCCGAAAGTCAAAACGCCCGAAGAACAGTGACCAGCGGGCTTGCCTGGGGTTCAGATGCTTGGTGGTCCGAATGTACTCCAGGTTCCGATGGTCAGTGAAAACCGTCAACGGTACCAACGCTCCCTCCAACAGGTGTCTCCACTCCTCCAGAGCCTCCTTCACTGCAAGAAGTTCCCGATTGCTGACGTCATAATTCCTTTCAGCCGGGGTCAACCTGCGGGAAAAATAGGCACATGGGTGAGAACCTTGTCGGACTCCCTGCTCTGGGACAGCACGGCTCCTATCCCTGAGTCAGAGGAGTCCACTTTGACTATAAACTGGCGACTTGGATCGGGCTGCACCAGAACTGGTGCAGTCAAGAACCGGCGTTTCAACTCCCTAAACGCGGCTTCGTACTGATCCGACCAGGTGAAGGGGACCTTTGTGGAGGTCAGGGCTGTCAGGGGACTAACCACCTGACTACAGTCCTTGATGAACCTCTGGTAAAAATTAGCAAAACTGAGGAACTGTTGTAGTTTCCTACGGTTTGTTGGTTGGGGCCAATCTCTCACCGCCGCTACCTTGGCTGGATCAGGGGCGACAGAGTTGGAGGAGATTATGAACCCCAGGAAGGACAAAGAAGTACGGTGGAACTCGCACTTCTCGCCCTTCACAAACAGCCGGTTCTCCAACAACCGCTGCAGGACCTGACGTACATGCGTAACATGAGTCTCAGGATCTGGGGAAAAGATATATCATCCAGATATACGAAGACAAACCGATGCAGGAAGTCCCGCAAGACATCGTTTACCAAAGCCTGGAACGTCGCGGGGGCGTTAGTGAGGCCGAACGGCATGACCAGGTACTCAAAGTGACCTAACGGGGTGTTAAATGCCGTCTTCCATTCGTCTCCCTTCCGGATCTGAACCAGGTGGTACACATTCCTAAGAGCCAGTTTTGTGAATATTTGGGCTCCATGCAGGGGCGTGAACACTGAATCTAACAGGGGCAGAGGGTATCAGTTGCGAACCGTGATTTCGTTCAGCCCCCTGTAATCAATGCATGGACGGCGTCCGCCGTCTTTCTTGCCCACAAAAAAGAAACCAGCACCCATCGGGGAGGTGGAATTCCGGATCAGCCCGGCAGCTAATGAGTCCCGGATGTATCTCCATTGATTCTCGCTCAGGACATGAGAGGTTGTACAGCCTGCTGGACGGGTACTCAATGCCCGGATCAAATCAATGGCACAATCATACGGACGGTGCGGGGGAAGGGTGAGCACCAGATCTTTGCTGAAAACCTCAGCAAGATCGTGGTACTCACTTGGCACCGCCGTCAGATTGGGGGGGACTTTAACCTCCTCATTAGCTGTCACACCAGGCGGAACCGAGGATCCGAGACATTCCCGGTGGCAGGTTTCGCTCCACTGAGGCACAACCCCAGACGGCCAATCAATCCGGGATTGTGTTTTATCATCCAAGGATAACCCAATATCACACGGGAGGTAGAAGGTGTTACATAAAACACAATCTCCTCCCTGTGATTACCAGACACCACCAATGTCACTAGCTGTGTCTGGTGTGATTAATGGAAGAAGGGTGCCATCTAGTGCCCATACCTTCAAAGGTGAAGGTAGAGCCACTAGAGGGAGCCCGACTTCCCTTGCCCATCTGCTGTCCAGCAGATTCCCCTCCAACCCCGTGTCCACCAGTGCTAGGGCGTGAAGGGTTAGATCCCCACTCAGGATCGTGACTGGGATGCGTGCAGATTTTCGGGGTCTCCCCGCGTGGGTATTGTGACCCACCCTTAGCCCAGTCTCTAAGGACGAGTGCTGCTGTATTGACCGTTTGGGGCATTTTTCTGTGTGTGCTCGGTTGAGCTGCAGAGAAAACACTCCCCACGGACCAGCCTCCTTTATCTCTGATCTGATCGCCTTTTGGCCCTGCTCGTTTCCATAGCAATGTCATCAGGGGGAGCTGTCGTCACGTGGAGTGCCCTGGCTGTGGAGCGTGGGGAAGTCGGCTCCCTTTCGGACCCGGAGGAAGAGGGACGGCTTGTGCCTGACCACGCCCTTCATTTTACATGATCGTTTACACGAATTTTACACGATCTGCACACGATTCCTGCTTCATGCATATTTAATGTGCAAATCGACTAAATTTGCACTGTGTGTGAAGGGGCCCTTACTCAGGTTTATATTTGCACTGAAAGGCTCCACAAGTGGTCCTTTGCTCTTGGACAAGTCTTCTGATAATTCTTTTTACTCCTCTGTCAGAAATCATGTGAGGAGCACCTGGTCGTGGCCAGTTTATGATGAAATGATGTTATTTCCACTTCAGGATTATGGCCCCAAGAGTGGTCACTGCAACATTCAGAAGTTTGTTTTGCAACAATAAGGCTGCGAAAATCTTGAGAGAGTGCTTTGTTTTTACCCATCATGAGATGTTTCTTGTGTGACACCTTGGTAAAGAGACACCTTGTTATAGGTTATCAGTTGAATCTGCACCAGCTGATATCAATTTGCACTGACCAGGGGCAGGATTGGTTTCTAATGATTTCAGATGGTGTCTTGGCTTTCCATGCCTTTTTTCCACCTCCCTTTCTTCAGGTGTCCAATATTTTTTCCCTGTGTCATTTCACACTCTTACACACAAGTTAATTTATGGACATCTATGGTTTGATTTCTTTGTAAGTGTGGATTATCTCGATTGTAATTGGCATCTGGTAAAAATTTCATGCCAATAGTACTTTTAAAAACATATTTAGTGAGAAAAATGGTGACGTGTCCGATACAGTGGGGTAAAAAAGTATTTAGTCAGCCCCTGATTGTGCAAGTTCCCCTACTTAGAAAGATGAGAGAGGGCTGTAATTTTCAACATACACTCAACAAAAATATAAACGCAACACTTTTGGTTTTGCTCCCATTTTGTATGAGATGAACTCAAAGATCTAAAACTTTTTCCACATACACAATATCACCATTTCCCTCAATATTGTTCACAAACCAGTCTAAATCTGTGATAGTGAGCACTTCTCCTTTGCTGAGATAATCCATCCCACCTCACAGGTGTGCCATATCAAGATGCTGACCCTGATTAGTGCACAGGTGTGCCTTAGACTGCCCACAATAAAAGGCCACTCTGAAAGGTGCAGTTTTGTTTTATTTGGGGGGGGATACCAGTCAGTATCTGCCGTGACCACCATTTGCCTCATGCAGTGCAACACATCTTCGCATAGAGTTGATCAGGTTGTCAATTGTGGCCTGTGGAATGTCGGTCCACTCCTCTTCAATGGCTGTGCGAAGTTGCTGGATATTGGCAGGAACTGGTACACGCTGTCGTATACGCTGGTCCAGAGCATCCCAAACATGCTCAATGGGTGACATGTCCGGTGAGTATGCCGGCCATGCAAGAACTGGGACATTTTCAGCTTCCAAGAATTGTACAGATCCTTGCAACATGGGGCCGTGCATTATCCTGCTGCAACAT
Source organism: Thalassophryne amazonica (assembly GCF_902500255.1). Taxonomy (NCBI): domain Eukaryota; kingdom Metazoa; phylum Chordata; class Actinopteri; order Batrachoidiformes; family Batrachoididae; genus Thalassophryne; species Thalassophryne amazonica. Next base: position 27,040,265 of record NC_047111.1, on the reverse strand, counting down.
GAGGTGATGCTGTCTGCCATCTGCCCTGGACAGTGTGAACCGGGATTCATTCATGAAGAGAACACCTCTCCAACGTGCAAAACGCCAGCAAATGTGAGTATTTGCCCACTCAAGTTGGTTACGACGACGAACTGGAGTCAGGTTGAGACCCCGATGAGGACAACGAGCATGCAGATGAGCTTCCCTGAGACGGTTTCTGACAGTTTGTGCAGAAATTCTTTGGTTATGCAAACCGATTGTTTCAGCAGCTGTCCGAGTGGCTGGTCTCAGACGATCTTGGAGGTGAACATGCTGGATGTGGAGGTCCTGGGCTGGTGTGGTTACACGTGGTCTGCGGTTGTGAGGCTGGTTGGATGTACTGCCAAATTCTCTGAAACGCCTTTGGAGATGGCTTATGGTAGAGAAATGAACATTCAATACACGAGCAACAGCTCTGGTTGACATTCCTGCTGTCAGCATGCCAATTGTATGCTCCCTCAAATCTTGCGACATCTGTGGCATTGTGCTGTGTGATAAAACTGCACCTTTCAGAGTGGCCTTTTATTGTGGGCAGTCTAAGGCACACCTGTGCACTAATCATGGTGTCTAATCAGCATCTTGATATGGCACACCTGTGAGGTGGGATGGATTATCTCAGCAAAGGAGAAGTGCTCACTATCACAGATTTAGACTGGTTTGTGAACAATATTTGAGGGAAATGGTGATATTGTGTATGTGGAAAACGTTTTAGATCTTTGAGTTCATCTCATACAAAATGGGAGCAAAACCAAAAGTGTTGCGTTTTATTTTTGTTGAGTGTATATACATACATATACATATACACATACATACACACACATATACACATACATGCCTATATACACATACATACATATGACTTGCAGAATGATGTCCAGGATTTCCATCTCTCAATTTCCATCGATGTCCTCACAAACAATGAAAATAAAAATAATAAATCTGGATTGCCTCATCCACATTCTCCACACAGGTGTAACCTACTGTCCCTGTGTACATGGGGGTTGTGGCCAGCTTCTCTGTTGCCAGACAGGACGTGTCCAGCAGGCTGACATGCATGCATAGCTGGACTCTGCGTTCACAGCTGGGCCGATACATAAATCTTAGTTAAGCTGGACAGAGCAGCTCCTCTGGAGAGGATGCGTCCAGTCCAAAGACGTGTGTGCACAGTGGGTGGGTGACGGCCCGGCTGTAGAGCAGGGTCTGGAGGCTGTTGAACTCACTTGTATCTTTGGGTCTTTTTCCTGGTTTTCTCCCTCAGCCCCAACCAGTCTCAGCAGAAGACTGACCCTCCCTGAGCCTGGTTCTGCTGGAGGTTTCTTCCTGTTAAAAGGGAGTTTTTCCTTCCCACTGTTGCCAAGTGCTTGCTCACAGGGGGTCGTTTTGAGCGTTGGGGTTTTTCCGTAAATATTGTATGGCTTTGCCTTACAATATAAAGCACCTTGGGGCAACTGTTTGTTGTGATTTGGCGCTATATAAATAAAATTGATTTGATTTAAATATGTACACATATTTAAATTTGAGTTTCTTACTTGTCTTGGTTGGTTGGGAATACATGGCTGACTCAAAATATGCTTGATTGGTTCAAGGATTTCTGTTCCTCCCATACCAGCTACAATTTCCTCAACTTTCTTCAAAGCCTCATCCATGCTCTGCTGGCTGTATGCCACACTCTTTCTGTAATCGTAAACACACAAAAAACATACATACTCATCACCATGCATCAGTCTGCACATACACACGTACACTGTGAAAATTAAAAAGATGAGAAAACTATAAAGTTGAGGCAATCATCCTCACAGATGTGTTTGGTGTATGCAATTGAACAACAGAAACTGGTCAATTTAGGTTCACAAGTTTACAGATTTAAGTGATTATGATCAACTTATGCTCTCAATTTAAATGTATTTAAAAGAGTAAACCTTTTGATAATTTGAGCCTTGAATTCAAAAATTGAGGAAATTGGGCCTGATTTATTGAAATGGCAGGCGAAATTTGAATTCACTGCTATTCCGTTGGATTTGGAGGGCTCTCTGTTGGGACTGTTTACACAGAGACTGCTACCTGCTGCTTTGGACTTGAACTAACAGCCTTTTTCAAGACTTTTTTACTTTTTAATTTTTTTTTTAAACTTTTTACTGTGCTCCAACGCCTAAGGAAGACCTCTAACGGTCGAAACATCGCGACGGAGCACTTTTATCAGCTAACTTTCATTAGCGTTGGCAGGCTAACTAGCTTGCTAACGCTTTCGTTTTTATTTTATTTTTTTTTTTTATTTTATTTTAGCACCGTTGTCGTGCGTTGCCTGTGGTGCTTCATGGCCTGTTTGGTGCCTTGATTGGGGCACTCCTTCTGCTGAATCACCTCTGGATTATTTGCACATTATTCACTTTGTGTGTTTTTGGGAATCCGCTAGCTTAGTGTAGCTACTAGCTCTTAGCCGATTTAGCATGGCGGCTTCTCCTGTCTCTCCCGCACTTTTCTGCTCTGGGTGTGAAATGTTTAGTTATTCCTCGGCCTCCTTTAGCAGTAACGGTACTTGTTAAGTGCAGCTTATTCGTAGCTTTGGAGGCCAGGCTGGGCGAAGTGGAGGCTCGGCTCCGCACCATGGAAAATTCTACAGCTAGCCAGGCCCCTGTAGTCGGTGCGGACCAAGGTAGCTTAGCCGCCGTTAGTTCCCCCCTGGCAGATCCCGTGCAGTCGGGAAAGCAGGCTGACTGGGTGACTGTGAGGAGGAAGCGTAGCCCTAAACAGAAGCCCCGTGTACACCGTCAACCCGTTCACATCTCTAACCGTTTTTCCCCACTCGACGACACACCCCCGAGGATCAAACTCTGGTTATTGGCGACTCTGTTTTGAGAAATGTGAAGTTAGCGACACCAGCAACCATAGTCAAATGTCTTCCGGGGGCCAGAGCAGGCGACATCGAAGGACATTTGAAATTGCTGGCTAAGGCTAAGCGTAAATTTGGTAAGATTGTAATTCACGTCGGCAGTAATGACACTCGGTTACGCCAATCGGAGGTCACTAAAATTAACATTAAATCGGTGTGTAACTTTGCAAAAACAATGTCGGACTCTGTTGTTTTCTCTGGGCCCCTCCCCAATCAGACCGGGAGTGACATGTTTAGCCGCATGTTCTCCTTGAATTGCTGGCTGTCTGAGTGGTGTCCAAAAAATGAGGTGGGCTTCATTGATAATTGGCAAAGCTTCTGGGGAAAACCTGGTCTTGTTAGGAGAGACGGCATCCATCCCACTTTAGAGGGAGAAGCTCTCATTTCTAGAAATCTGGCCAATTTTTTTGGATCCTCCAAACTGTGACTGTCTAGCGTTGGGACCAGGAGGCAGAGCTGTGGTCTTATACACCTCTCTGCAGCTTCTCTCCCCCTGCCATCCCCTCATTACCCCATCCCCGTAGAGACGGTGCCTGCTCCCAGACCACCAATAACTAGCAAAAATCTATTTAAGCATAAAAATTCAAAAAGAAAAAATAATATAGCACCTTCAATTGCACCACAGACTAAAACAGTTAAATGTGGTCTATTAAACATTAGGTCTCTTTCTTCTAAGTCCCTGTTGGTAAATGATATAATAATTGATCAGTGTATTGATTTATTCTGCCTAACAGAAACTTGGTTACAGCAGGATGAATATGTTAGTTTAAACGAGTCAACACCCCGAGTCACACTAACTGTCAGAATGCTCGTAGCACGGGCCGGGGCGGAGGATTAGCAGCAATCTTCCATTCCAGCTTATTAATTAATCAAAAACCTAGACAGAGCTTTAATTCATTTGAAAGCTTGTCTCTTAGTCTTGTCCATCCAAATTGGAAGTCCCAAAAACCAGTTTTATTTGTTATTATCTATCGTCCACCTGGTCGTTACTGTGAGTTTCTCTGTGAATTTTCAGACCTTTTGTCTGACTTAGTGCTTAGCTCAGATAAGATAATTATAGTGGGCGATTTTAACATCCACACAGATGCTGAGAATGACAGCCTCAACACTGCATTTAATCTATTATTAGACTCTATCGGCTTTGCTCAAAAAGTAAATGAGTCCACCCACCACTTTAATCATATTTTAGATCTTGTTCTGACTTATGGTATGGAAATAGAAGACTTAACAGTATTCCCTGAAAACTCCCTTCTGTCTGATCATTTTTTAATAACATTTACATTTACCCTGATGGACTACCCTGCAGTGGGGAATAAGTTTCATTACACTAGAAGTCTTTCAGAAAGCGCTGTAACTAGGTTTAAGGATATGATTCCTTCTTTATGTTCTCTAATGTCATATACCAACACAGAGCAGAGTAGCTACCTAAACTCTGTAAGGGAGCTAGAGTATCTCGTCAATAGTTTTACATCCTCATTGAAGACAACTTTGGATGCTGTAGCTCCTCTGAAAAAGAGACCTTTAAATCAGAAGCGTCTGACTCCGTGGTATAACTCACAAACTCGTAGCTTAAAGCAGATAACCCGTAAGTTGGAGAGCAAATGGCGTCTCACTAATTTAGAAGATCTTCACTTAGCCTGGAAAAAGAGTTTGTTGCTCTATAAGAAAGCCCTCCGTGAAGCTAGGACATCTTTCTACTCATCACTAATTGAAGAAAATAAGAACAACCCCAGGTTTCTTTTCAGCACTGTAGCCAGGCTGACAAAGAGTCAGAGCTCTATTGAGCTGAGTATTCCATTAACTTTAACTAGTGATTTCATGACTTTCTTTGCTAACAAAATTTTGACTATTAGAGAAAAAATTACTCATAACCATCCCAAAGATGTATTGTTATCTTTGGCTGCTTTCAGTGATGCCGGTATTTGGTTAGACTCTTTCTCTCCGATTGTTCTGTCTGAGTTATTTTCATTAGTTACTTCATCCAAACCATCAACATGCTTATTAGACCCCATTCCTGCCAGGCTGCTCAAGGAAGTCCTACCATTATTTAATGCTTCAATCTTAAATATGATCAATCTATCTTTGTTAGTTGGTTATGTACCACAGGCCTTTAAGGTGGCAGTAATTAAACCATTACTTAAAAAGCCATCACTTGACCCAGCTATCTTAGCTAATTATAGGCCAATCTCCAACCTTCCTTTTCTCTCAAAGATTCTTGAGAGGGTAGTTGTAAAACAGCTAACTGATCACCTGCAGAGGAATGGTCTATTTGAAGAGTTTCAGTCAGGTTTTAGAATTCATCATAGTACAGAAACAGCATTAGTGAAGGTTACAAATGATCTTCTTATGGCTTTGGACAGTGGACTTATCTCTGTGCTTGTTCTGTTGGACCTCAGTGCTGCTTTTGATACTGTTGACCATAAAATTTTATTACAGAGATTAGAGCATGTCATAGGTATTAAAGGCACTGCGCTGCGGTGGTTTGAATCATATTTGTCTAATAGATTACAGTTTGTTCATGTAAATGGGGAATCTTCTTCACAGACTAAAGTTAATTATGGAGTTCCACAAGGTTCTGTGCTAGGACCAATTTTATTCACTTTATACATGCTTCCCTTGGGCAGTATTATTAGACGGTATTGCTTAAATTTTCATTGTTACGCAGATGATACCCAGCTTTATCTATCCATGAAGCCAGAGGATACACACCAATTAGCTAAACTGCAGGATTGTCTTACAGACATAAAGACATGGATGACCTCTAATTTCCTGCTTTTAAACTCAGATAAAACTGAAGTTATTGTACTTGGCCCCACAAATCTTAGAAGCATGGTGTCTAACCAGATCGTTACTCTGGATGGCATTTCCCTGATCTCTAGTAATACTGTGAGAAATCTTGGAGTCATTTTTGATCAGGATATGTCATTCAAAGCGCATATTAAACAAATATGTAGGACTGCCTTTTTGCATTTACGCAATATCTCTAAAATCAGAAAGGTCTTGTCTCAGAGTGATGCTGAAAAACTAATTCATGCATTTATTTCCTCTAGGCTGGACTATTGTAATTCATTATTATCAGGTTGTCCTAAATGTTCCCTAAAAAGCCTTCAGTTGGTTCAGAATGCTGCAGCTAGCGTACTGACGGGGACTAGCAGGAGAGAGCATATCTCACCCGTGTTGGCCTCTCTTCATTGGCTTCCTGTTAATTCTAGAATAGAATTTAAAATTCTTCTTCTTACTTATAAGGTTTTGAATAATCAGGTCCCATCTTATCTTAGGGACCTCGTAGTACCATATTACCCATTAGAGCGCTTCGCTCTCAGACTGCAGGCTTACTTGTAGTTCCTAGGGTTTGTAAGAGTAGAATGGGAGGCAGAGCCTTCAGCTTTCAGGCTCCTCTCCTGTGGAACCAACTCCCAATTCAGATCAGGGAGACAGATACCCTCTCTACTTTTAAGATTAGGCTTAAAACTTTCCTTTTCGCTAAGGCTTATAGTTAGGGCTGGATCGGGTGACCCTGGACCATCCCTTGGTTATGTTGTTTTAGACGTAGACTGTGGGTGGGGGTTCCCATGATGCACTGTTTCTTTCTTTTTTTGCTCCGTATGCATCACTCTGCATTTAATCATTAGTGATCGATCTCTGCCCCCCTTCTCGGCATGTCTTTTTCCTGGTTCTTTCCCTCAGCCCCAACCAGTCTCAGCAGAAGACTGCCCCTCCCTGAGCCTGGTTCTGCTGGAGGTTTCTTCCTGTTAAAAGGGAGTTTTTCCTTCCCACTGTGGCCAAGTGCTTGCTCATAGGGGGTCGTTTTGACCGTTGGGGTTTTTCATGGTTATTGTATGGCCTTGCCTTGCAATATGGAGCGCCTTGGGGCAACCGTTTGTTGTGATTTGGCGCTATATAAGAAAAAAGTTGATTGATTGATTGATTGATTCTATGACCACATACAAAACAAGTGCAGCTGATGATTGCCAAGTAATGCTGGGTATTGTTGAATTCACCAGCGTCCAGAGGAGTCATACTGAGATGTCCACCCTCACCTACTTTTGCAAAATATTACTTCCGCTAGATTATAGCTGACTATTCACTGTTATGGATCAAGATGTATCTCAATCTCATGAATTGTTTAAATGTTTAAAAATTTCCCAGATCTCTCACAATGTTCAACAATGCCATTTTTACCTCCGCTTACACTTGCTTTTTTTTTCCCTCACCTAAACATCCATATTTGTGAATCAGAAATGCAAAAATGGCAATGGGAGACCTCCCTAAGACAAGGATAGCCAATTAGTCTGGTTCATGTGGTCATGGTCATTGCAATTCATTGCAATTTGTGGAGATGTGGAAAACTATACATTTTTGAACAGTGCATCCAACGGCCAATCAGAAAATAGATTATTCATTTTCGCAGAAGCTATTATGACAGCCATCTTGGATTTGTAAAACTGGCCACAAAAAACAAACAAACAAAAAATTGTTTTTCCAAAATCTTGGCTTGTAGCTTACCTAGGATCTGGATTCCAGTGATTAAATACTTTTTTTTTTTGGAATCCAATTGTGCTAATTAAAAAATGTATAAGTGGGCAAAGTCACATTTATGGGTGACCATAACCAATCTCGATTACAGATGGCTAAAATTCGTTTTTAACATCTCTAGTTTCCAGGTTAACATGAATTCTTATACTAGGGTAAGGAATTAAATTGTACAGATGGTGGATATGGTGAAAATAAGATTTCATCCATTTCAACTGCCACAAGGGCAGTTTCCCCTTGAATGATTTCTGTATTTAAATTTCTTCCAACATGGTTATCTGAAAAATATAAATTACAGTGGGGTAAAAAAGTATTTAGTCAGCCCTGATTGTGTAAGTTCTCCTACTTAGAAAGATGAGAGAGGTCTGTAATTTTCATCATAGTTACATTTCAATTGAGCGACAAAATGAGAAAAAAAAAATCCAGAAAATCACATTATAGGATTTTTAAAGAATTTATTTGTAAATTATTAAATTTGCACAATCAGGGACTGACTAAATACTTTTTTACCCCACTGTATATATCCACCTGTAGCTAATGGGTATTTCTCCTTGTTTATACGTGCAGGTCTGAGAACAGTATGAGTGAGATATCACCGCCCGGTCAACGTATCATGCAGAGAGGCTCTGGAAGCAAAAAACTGCAACCAGTGTATGATCTGCCAGTCTTATGATTCCACAAAGCATTGGATTCACTGACCCTGAAAATGTGTATTTATCAACTGGAATCAAGAGCCATGATGATCTGGAAGCTGAGATATTGAAAAACTCCCATTTTAAGATGCCATTGTTACAAATCCAAAATGGCTGCCATGGAGGCTTCCAGGAAAATGGTAACAGCCATTTTCTGATTGGCTATTGTATGTATTTTACAAAAATGTATAGTTTTACTAATTTTCACAAATTATACAATTCCCCAAATCACTATTGTACGTGTACAATGAAAATGAAAGCTATCTATAAATATGAAGCAATCTCTACGTCACCAACAAACATTTCTTTTAATAAACTTATTTCTTCAAGTACATTGATCTTAAAATGATCAAATCAAATTTAGCATATAACTGAACAAAGTGATCACCTACACTAATCCTACTCATGTCCTTAAGTTATTTTAACTCACAGTGTCGATGCAGCTTACTGATTACAGTTTTTACTTTTTTAAGCTTTTTAGTTTTTATTTGTAGAAAGAGTGATTAAAAAAGGCAGCAACACATTTTTGTGGACTTACGGGAAAATATATTCATAACTTGAAGCGAAGCTGTAGATGTTGAAATAGCAGCCCATTGGGATGCTCTTCAGCAGCAGCACCAGAGTGTCCTGGGAGGAAGAAAAACTGAGGAACCGTGAGGTACAGAAAGAATAAGAGAATTTATGACAGAATTTACACTTGCTGAATACCTTGGCACTGTCAATGCGAGATTGACAACTGTCACTTTCATTCATTGGACAATCCATGCTTCCAGACCGATCCAATAGGAACACAAACTCTCCACATGAGGCAACTGATGACATCACACCCTGTGGGAACTCAGGGTACAGGCTCAGCATCACCACTGGGTCACCCATCAAAGTGCCTGAAACACATTAAAGACCACTGGAACCAAATCTGCCTTCTGCCTGGTCTTACAACACATGGAACTGATTGGCTCAAATAAGACAGTTGTTAAGAAAGCAAAAACATCATTAATACCCACTCACCAGGTTTGGCAGAGGCCTGTACTGCCTCCACCACAGCATGGGCTGGTGAGCATCTTTGTAATAAATCAGAAGTTCAACATCTCTGACAAACTTGTGTCCTGCCACCAGTTTGACCTGCAGCTCGCAAAACATTTACATATATGTGAACACTATGATCTCTACTTCTCAGTCTAGAGAAGATCTATCACTCACAGACACACCAACACTCCCCTTACCAAAAAAGTACTGATAAGTATATAAAAAGTAAACTAGAAGTATACTTGAAACATACTTGCATATACTACTTTTTGGTAAGGGTCTGCTCACAGTGGCCTGAGTTTGTTCTGTGTTGATGTACTGCAGAGGGTCCAGGGAACAGTTGGATTCCACATTTAAGAATGCGAGAGAGGACACTTTGGCAGAGAACGACAGACTGTAGGGAACCAAGGACGCTGGCACAGAGGTCACCTGAACACCAGGACCATCGCTGCCTACAAACACATACTTTAAGTCAGATGTAGCTCATCACTGGCAGTTTCTTATAACAACTTAGTGGAAGGTTAGGAGGTAAAGGTAAGCACCCAACTGTGTACTCTGTCACCTTGAAATGTTTTTTGAACTTAGGGCTTGATTTACTAAGATCTAGTGCCAAACTGCATGGGCAATCCAAACTTTTGTTTCCTCCCACAGTTTTGCACTCAAGGTGGACAAACCCCAAACTGCATAATCATGAAGGCAAACACACCTTCAGAACAGCGCACATGCAAACTTTGAGGAAATCGGACCCTTAGTGGAGCAAACCTGCTTATGTTTACCTCCACAGGGGATCTTTTGCATGCTGCCATGCACACGTCTAAGGACATTTTTGCCTGTTTGGTGGTGACAAGAAGCTTGCTCCATCAAAAACATAAAGCCTAAAACATCTAAAAAATTGAACTTGGGTTTAAAAAATATTCAAATTTCCCCTTCACCTGCAAATTTGAAGGCTATAATATCTGTTACCCTGCACCAGAAAAGAGCTCCTCGATTTGGAAACAAAATGTTTGCTGGTGCAACTGTTTTTCATAGCTGACTAAGGTGTGACTAGCTGAGGTCATGGCTTCCATTCACCATACCTTGTGATTGATATTCTAATTTGTCCAAGTAGTTTGGAACCACATATGTCACGGTGTCAACCTCCACACAATTCATACACATAGCTATTGCACCTTTATGAAAACGTTTGCATAGCAGGAGGGGTGTGCAAGAAGCTGAAGTTAAAGGTTTGCAAACCACTGTTTACCACTGAGGTTGTTATTGAGGGTTGAGCACAGCAGGAAGACAAAACCTCAGCCCGTCATCAGCCTGCACAGCCAGCTCAGTGACATACTCCAGCCTGATGGAGGCACTCTCTCCTGGAGGCAGACTGCCCACACTCAGAGTGAATATATCTGGGCACTGCTCACTCTCCTCCAATAAGAAGGCCTGCTGACCGGAGCTCAGCGCATCATCATACTCCTCACGAGCCTGAAACATGATACATGATACATTTAAAAAAAATCTTTTTGATGCTTTTGGTTGTAAAACAAGATATCAGCTGCAGTGAAAATCTACTTTTTAGCTCACCTTCTGTTTCTCCCGCACCTCAGCTACAATCTGAGTCTGTCCAATCTTAGCGCTGAAATGACAGACGGCAGCATCTCCAGGCAGAGGGAAGACAAAAACAGCCTCTATAGGTTTGTCCTCCTTGTTCTCATAGTGCAGAGTGGAAACCACTGTAGCCACATGGTCTCTCACCTCCACCTCCACCTCCACACTCTTCAGAGGAACTGACAGACAAAAAACACACAGTGAACACAAAGGGAAGACATACACAGACTAAAACATCACCAATGATTGAAGACAATGGGCCTCACGCAATATAGATTCAGGAAACACTCAAAAATACAGAAAATTGTGCAAATGGCATGTGAAACATGCTGAATGCCACCTGTAAACTCCACACATGTTCACAAGAACAGTAGTTTTGCATGAATAATGTTAAACAATACCATCTATGGTCAAATCAGGTCAGGGTCAACATTGATCCTGCTACTTGAAACACTGTAACTCAGTACAATCTGCTGTATGGACAGGCAGTCGCCATCAAAACTGACTCACCCACTGGCACTCACCCTAGCAAGGAGTGTGGAATGACACCCAACAGAACAAAAAACAAGATCTATCAAAGGGCAAATGAATAGCCATTATGCTTTTAAAATATTATTGTATATATATATATTATTTATGCTTTCATTTGGTTTTAGAAAATGATTTTATGTATTTTTTTTTTATTATTGTTGCCATGTGGCACTGTTCTGTGTATTTTACATGTGCGTACCCTGGGCATGGTTTCTGCATTTGGAACTATAGGTGCTCCTCCAGCTTGCAGATTATCCTCCATGGAGGTTGGTGGCCACCACAAAAACACCTCGTATGGTAAAACAATAACAAAAACAAAAAACAATGCTTCTGCTTTCTGCTCTCAATGAGACTAACTCTGCCAAATCCTCCCATCTGTAGCTTGCACTCTGAAGGGGACGGGGTAAGCTGCTTGGAGAATCATTTAACAACAAGAAGACACAACAAGAGAACAGAAAGTGTCTTGTCTTTTGAAGATGGCAGCTGGCGTGGTGCTGAGTGGTCATCCACTTCAAGGCAGTTCTCAGGTCCAAACCTAAGGTGGCTCATATGGGTGGGCAGCTGGAACATTCTTTCACTTAGTAAGGATGACCAACTTTCACTGCTGTCAATGGAGCTAGGAAATTCCAAACTGCAGTGGCTTTGCTGTCTGAAGTGTGAATACCTGGAAGTGGCCAGATTTCAATAGGTCAATACACATACTTTTGCTCTGGTTGCCTCTAGTCAGCCGACTACAGATGAAATGGCAGTTGCTGTGGCAGACCAGCTTCTTCAAGTGGTCTCAGTTATAACCCCTGTTAATAAGTGTATTATGAGGCACAGACTCAAGCACTCACTGGGTGTTGTGTCTGTTGTCTCAGTCTACGTCCCAACTGCAATGGGCAATGTCTCTGTAAGGGAGAACTTTTATTCACATCTTCACTCAGTGACTGACAACTGCCCTGGAGATGACACTTTATTGGCCATGGGTGACTTCAATACAACTACTGGCACCAACAGGGCTGGCTATGATGACTGCACTGGTCTGCATGGATCAGGTAAATGTCGTGAAAATGGCGCAATGCTCCTTGATTTTGCAAAAAGTTGGGGCTATGAGTCCCTGGATCCGGATTTGATGTCCAGATGAACACCGCTGGACATGGTATTCTTATACCAACAGTGTTGCAAAGACTGACTGTGTCCTTGTGAGACTTCTGCAGAACTGAAGGGTCGACAGAAGTGCCCAGTTTGTGAATCCTGACCACAGACTTGTTGTGGCTTCTCTGAAGATTCATTTGAAGTCTTGTAGGTTACTCAGTATCCAACATTACAGTTGTGGTTGAAGGTTTACATATACTAATCATGTGCATGGATGTCATGGCAAATTTGAGCTTTAAAATGATGTCTTTGCCTGGTTAGAATGATGTACAGCATACATCATTAATTATTAAACAAACAAAAAAAAAAAATAGAACTGGCTGCACCAGTTTAATTTATTTTGGATCTTCTCCAATCTACAGTGTCCAAATGATACATACAGGCTCAATATACATGCACTCCCAATAATATTTGGTGAAATGTCCCTTAGCAAGCTGTACATTGGTTGGTTGGTTTCCTGGCACTAACCTGGCTTTAAAGAGGAGTTCACAAATTTTCAATATGGATGAGTTTTGCGAAGGCCATTCCAAAAGCTTAATGTTAACCTCCTGTATCCAACCCACAACCAGCTTTGATGTATACTTGGCATCACTGTCCTGTTGGCACACCCAGTTGTGGCCAAGTTTCAAGCGTCCAGCTCAGATTTGAGACAATGTTGAAGAATTTGTCATGTGGCCAAATGGCTCAGTCTTTGCCTCGTCTGACCATAAAAATGTTCTCCAGGAAGCGTTGGCTTCTCCATGTGGGCAGCTGCAAATTTCAGTGGAGCTTGAAGGTATTGATTTTGAAGCAATGGTCTCTTTCTTGGACGGCACCCTCTCAATCCATTGCGATGTAAAACTCGCTTCACTGTGGACAGTGACCCTGGTGTTCCAGCAGTTTCCACTTCATGGCAGGCCTGAGCCTTGTTGGTTCCTGCATTGAACATCCTGACCCATTTGGGGCAACAGTTTGGTTCTTGAAATCTCAAACAAATTCTAATACACATTGCTGCTGACTTGTCAGTGAAATAATGTAACAACTAGGGTTAGGATGAGTAATGGAAATAATTATGAATTAGTTGGATGCCCTTATGCAACCATTTGACTGATCACTGACAAGCTTTGACCATATATTACTGTTGAAATCAAAGCAGTAAAACTATATTTGATAAGTAAAACAACAGAACTACAAATAGAAAACATGACACTAACACAGGAAACCAATGGATGGTGTGCTATGATAATTCTCAACATGATGCAAGGTATTTAATTAAAATCCTTAAAACTGCGAGTCATGTGTAGTTCCTTATCCTTGGAATAAGTAATGATCGTTTACGTCAGGGCCATTACTAACCGCAGTGTGAAATGTTTTCATTACATTGTTTCTGTAAACGAACAATGAAGCCATCAACATAATAAGTTAAGCCTCAGTCCCACCGAATAATAACCCATAAATAATGAACCAGTGTGTCAGCAATTATTTGAAGAATGGTCCACATTTTACGCCGTCACGCATCTGCTACTAAGGCGCCTCTATGTGCCTCTCTGTACCTCGTGTGTGCCACATATCAGCCTCTAGTGAGTCACGATCGAACTTTCATTTGAACCCCGTCCAGCCTTGAGTGGCTTGTGTCACTGCATATGATCCACGTCAAGCCACATATGATCCAAGTAGCACCATGTTGGTGCAGTTTAGACATGGGTTTGGTCCAAACCTCCAGCCCTCCCACAATTGGTCCTTTTAAAGTGTGGGTTTTCAATTCACAGCATCCATTCAAGATGTCACTTTTTTAAACACAGTCCAAAAAAAGACGCTGCACTGAGTGAGTGCGCGCTCCCACACCAGGGGTTACAAATTCTGATGGGGATTACTTTGGCACAGCACTGGCTGGTGTGCACCAGGCTGGTGATCACCTGTGTTCCAGAATGAAATGGAGCAGTTCTATGCTCCATGCTCCAAAATCGCTCTTTTGTGCGCTCTCGTTCTGCATTCCTGGACAGCTCTGCGCTCCTTCTCGTTGGCTTCCTTTCCATCCACAGCTTTAAACACACAGCCACTTTGCCACCGTGAGCCAACTTTTAACTTTGTGTTCGTCCGTTTGTCTGCAAAATCGCTCTTTTATGCACACGTGTTCTGCGTTCCTGCACAGTCCCCTCTGCGCTTCTTCTTGCTGGCTTCATTTCTTCCGCGGCATTAACACACATTTGACACTGTGATCCAAATTTTAACTTTGTGTTCCTCCGTTACTGACTACAAAAATCACTCTTTTGTGAGCTGGTGTTTAGCGTAAATGCTTTTCTTGAGTGTGAGTCATTGCGTCAGTGCGCGTCTCATCTGATCCATTAACAGATGTTAAATCTATCATAAGCATACTTTTCCAGCTAGGAAATTAACATGCAACTGTTTTACCAAGCTATTAAAACATGACAAATAGTTACCTTTATGCTGTTCCAACATTCCTCATGGAGCAGGAGAAGGGAAAAAAGGGTCCAGATGAAACAGTCCTCTGTGATTCGAAAGCGATTAGAGGTGATTTCAACATCCAAGCTCGAACAGAAAATGATTAATCCACCACCAAATGCTGATTTTACATACAGTGCCCCTGCACAAAGCAGGTGGGAAGGTGTGCAAGAGGGCTGAGGCTGCCCAAAACTGTCCTTGTAGCTGCCAGGCGCTCGGATTATGGGCTTTTAGCAGCCTCGTCTTCACCACACCCATGCCTCTGTAATCCTTGTTAGTCCTCGTAGTACCTCATAAACAAACTGCCCCATGCTGTTGTTGCTAAATTTTGAACATCTTGAAATTAGCGCCATACTCAGAGATAAACCTCGTTAACTGAATATATTGCCTCTAAGAGCCCTCAGAGCCACCATTCTTCCACGATAGTTGAATACCTCCTCTCATAGCAAAAAAAAAAAAAAAAAAAAAGCTGCGTGGCTCATTCATCATTCATTAATTGGTGGGACCAGGGCTTTACATAAGTTATTAAACATGGTATTTTTGTAAATTTTGCTCTGAAATTGTCGGAACATCCTGCCATCTGAATTACATGACTATTGACTCAAAGAAAATATTCAACTTGTGGGTACTAGCAAGCTGTTCTCACCTATTACAAGCCTAGTAATAAATACTTGGCCATGAAATGGCTCAGCAGTCAATTGTTCAACTAATTATGCTCCCTAAAAATGTTTTAAGTCCGACATAGGTGACTGGATTGGATGATGTTCCATCTACGCAAAACCTGATTTTTACATTATTTATATTAATTTATCCATTTTTACTGATAGACAAAATAACTTTGAAATCTTCCAAAATACATGGGCCTAACTGCAACAATGTGCATAGTGCAAGACAAAATTGTTACATTTTGTTCCTCTTTGTGATTTTCAGGCCATGAAGATTGATGGTCTCCACAGAAACCTTATAAATTAAAAAAAAACAAAAACAAAATGTAAATGATGTTTTCTGTAATCTCTGTACCTGCTTCTTTGTTGGCAGTAAGTAGACCACAGCCATTCACCATTGTGCCTCTTCAATGCAATAAGAATGCAGCTGCAGAAAAATACAAAGAATGAGTATTTCTGTGTAGCAGAGACAACCAAACAACATCACAGAGCTCAACTGCCATCAGAATTAACTATATATATATATAAAAATTTGATGAGATGAACTGCTGCGACAGACTGGCGTCCTGTCCATGCTGTACCCCGCCTCACGCTCTATGACTGCTGGGATAGGCTCCAGCTCCCCCACCCATGATCCTTAATTGGAGTAAGCTCAACCGCTTACTCCAATTAAGAGATGAGTAAAATAAAATATGATAAAACTAACTAAAATAAATAATATATCTGCAAAAAAACATTTCTATAAACATCCATTTCTTTAACTGCTTACTCCAATTAAGTGTCACGGGAGCTGGAGCCTACCCCTTGCTATAAACATGAATGACTATAAAGTTACAGTGCATCTAGAAAGTCTTCACAGCGCTTCATATTTTCCACATTTTGTTATGTTACAACCTTATTCCAAATGTATAAAATTCTTTTTCCCTCAAAATTCTACACACAATACCCTATTAATGACAATGTTAAAAAACTTTTGGGATTTTTCCAATTTATTAAAATTAAAAAACTAAGAAATCACATGTACGTAAGTATTCACAGTTCACCACATAATGACACATGAAAAAATTATATTTTTAAAATAAAAACCCAAGAAATCACATGGACATAAATATTTACATCCTTTGCCATGAAGCTCAAAATTGAGCTCAGATGCATCCTGTTTCCACTGATCATCCTTGAAATGTTTCTGCAGCTTAATTGGAGTCCACCTGGGGTAAATTCAGTTGATTGGACATGATTTGGAAAGGCAACTCAGCCATGGGGTGTGCAGCCAGTACATTCTGAGTGCCGGTCCCAAGCCCGGATAAATGAGGATGGTTGCGTCATTAAGGGCATCCGGCGTAAAACAAGCCAACCCAACTATGCAGACTAAGAATCGAATTCTCATACCGGATCGGTCGCGGCCCGGGTTAACAACATCCACCTGGGCTGTTGCCCAACAGGGTGACGCTGGAAATTGGGCTACTGCTGGGCGAAGATGACAAAGAAGAGGAGGAAAACGTTGCCAAAAACAGTGGGAAAGAAGAAAACTAGAAGGGTGGAAATGAGAGTGGGGACTTTGAATGTTGGTAGTATGCTGGTAAAGGGAGAGCTGGCTGTATGATGGAGAGAAGAAAGGTAGACATATTGTGTTTGCAAGAGACCAGGTGGAAGGGAAGTAAGAGCAGGAGCATCAGTTATTGTACCATGGTGAAGACAGGAAGAGAAATGGTGTTGGGTCATTTTAAAGGAAGAGTATGTTAAATGTGTTGGAGGTTAAGCGAGTGTCTGACAGGGTGATGAGTATGAAGTTGGAAATTGAAGGGGTGATGATGAATATCATCAGTGCATATGCCCCACAGGTAGGTTGTGAGATGAAGGAGAAAGAAGATTTCTGGAGTGTGTTAGATGAGGTGGTGGAGAGTGTGCCCAAGCATGAAAGAGTGGTGATAGGAGCGGACTTCAACGGGCATGTTGGTGAGGGAACAGATGTGATGAGGAAGTAATGGGTAGATACGGTATCAAGGATATGAATGGGGAAGGACAGATGGTAGTTGATTTTGCAAAAAGGATGGAAATAGCTGTGGTGAATACCTACTTTAAGAAAAGGGTGGAGCACAGGGTAACATATAAGAGTGGAGGAAGGTGCACACAGGTGGACTACATTCTTTATAGGAGATGCAAGCTAAAAGAAATGTAAGGGACATTGAGATGGTGTGGACATGTGTAGAGAGGGACCCAGGGTATATAGGGAGAAGGATGCTGAGGATGGAGCCACCAGGCAGGAGGAGAAGAGGGCCAAAGAAGGTTCATGGATGTGCTGAGAGAGGACATGCAGGTGGTTTGTGTGACAGAGGAAGATACAGAGGACAGGGTGAGATGGAAACGATTGATCTGCTGTGGCGACCCCTAACGGGAACAGCCGAAAGACAAAGAAGAAGGACATGATTTGGAAAGGCACACACCTGTCTACATATAAGGTCCCACAGCTGACATTGCATGTCAGAGCATAAACCAAGCATTAGGTCAAAGGAATTATCTGTAGTCCTCCAAGATAGGATTGTCTCAATGCACAAATCTGGGGAAGGGTACAGAAATTTTTCTGCTGCTTTAAAGGTATCAACGAGAACAGTGGCCTCTATAATCATTAATGATGATGTTCGGATCCACCTGGACTCTTCCTAGAGCTGGCCGCCTGTCTAACCTGAGTGACTGGGAGAGAACGACATTTGTCAGGGAGGTGACCAAGAACCCAATGGTCACTCTGTCAGAGCTCCAGCATTCCTCTGTGTGGAGAGGAGAACTTTCCAGAAGGACAACCATCTCTGCAGCATGATGTTGTGGGGATGTTTTTACAGTGGCAGGAACTGGGTGACTAGTTGGGATTGAGGGAAAGATGAATGCATCAATGTAGAGACATCCTGAATGAAAACCTGCTCCAGAGCGCTCTTGACCTCAGATTGGGGTGATGGTTCATCTTTCAGCAGGACAATGACCCTAAGCACACAGCCTAGATATCAAAGGAGTAGATTCAGGACAACTCTGTGAATGTCCTTGAGTGGTCCAGCCAGAGAGCCTGAATCCCACTGAACATCTTTGGAGAGATCTGAAAATGGTTGGGCACCAACGCTCCCCATTCAACCTGATGGAGCTTGAGAGGAGTTGCAAAGAGGAATGGGCAAAACTGTCCAAAGACAGGTGCACCAAGCTACAAGTATTGAGCAAAAGGTGTGAATACATGTGATTACACATGCGTCGTCTTATTATTTATTTTCAATAAATTTGTAAAAATTAAAAAAAAAATCATCTTGTCATTATGGGGTGTTGTGAGTAGAATTTTGAGGGGAGAAAATGAATTTGCTCAATTTTGGAATAGGTCTGCAACATAAAATGTGGAAAAGTGAAGCACTGTGAATACTAATTCCATCTTGTTCATTAAATAAGTTACATTTCTTTTTTTAAAGGAATATTTGGTATAAACACTTTTGATACTATGAGGTTGCTCATCCCACAGTTTAATGCTGCAATACTTAAAAATTATTTTGGCCCTGATCTTTAACAAAGGTAAGCTATGTGCAGCATTCCTGTGGCATGAACTGAAAGAGGGAGATATTTGTAATATTTCAATAAGTTAGACAGTGCAGTTTTGTAATGTACACTGTACATCAAACCTAAAGCTAAATAATCAACACAACGAGCTACATCTAACCATTTCGATAGACTGAAATTCCCAAAACCTAAATGCTGTTTATTGCCTGAGTTAAAGGTGTACCGCATCTCAGTTTTTTTTAAAGATTTCAGCAAAAAAAAAAAAAAAAAAAAAAAAAATTCTTTGGCTCCACTATAATTTTATTCCTTAGCATTTAAACACGGGTTCACAAGTTATGATAAGTATGATCATAACTTAGTATGATAAGTTATTCTGCCCCTTGATAGATAGACACTTACCTCCAATTATAGTCAGAGCTATGTTTGACTTGTATGCTCGACAAAGGTTGTGCATGCACTGGAGAGGTCATGTATATGACAACTATTAATGGAATTAGGCAAGGTGGGGTTATATCCCATTGTTATTTTGTATATACATAGATGGGTTACTCTACAGGTTGGAGAAGAAAGGTGCTGGTTGTTGGGTTGGTTGTTAATTTTATGGGGTGATTGGGTATGCTGATGACCTTACATTATTAGCACCCACAGTATCAAGTCTAAGAATTATGCTGACTGTGAAGGTTTCACGAGAGAATACAATGTAAAGTACAATCCTGACAAACTGTCTGTATGCATTTCACTAAGAAGCAACAGGAGAATTATATCATGTACATAGATGGTAAAAATCTGGTTTGGGGTAAGTGTAGCACTTAGGTAATTATCTTGAGAGTGATATGTCTGAAAAGAAAGAAATTAATGAAAAGGAGCAATCTTGTGTACAGAGTTACATACGTAATAAGGACATAATTGCCAACATTTTTAATTCAAAATGTTGGCATTTTTATGGTGCTCAAGCATGGAATCTGAGTGATAGGAATATTGTTTCAGTTCCAATATTGTGGAACAGATGTGTTAGAAGAATTTTAGATCTTGCACATATGACACATTGTATTTTGTTACCAGGTCTTGTTCACAGAGTCAGTGCTCTTAAGCAAATATATTGCAGATTTTTTTTAAAATGATCACTTTGATGCTAAATTCTGATTATGTCAAGGTGAATGCCATGGTAAATACGGCTTTAGACAGAAATAGCATATTAAATTCAAATCTGTCTGTGATAGCAAAATCAGCTGACTGCAATACAGATGATTTATTAAAGTTTTATTACCCTGATTTTAAAAGGTGTTTATAACAGGTATGCACAGACTATTCCTGTTTTGGCCAGATAGAGGAGCTCTCTGTTTTATAAGCCAATATTGTTAATATTAAGGTTTTACACTAGATGAGGTCAGATTTATGTTGTTAAAGATCTATGTTGTTGTTGGGCCGCTGAAGAGGAGGTACTGCTGGCCCACCACCACCA